>NC_046640.1:4940052-5098756 GCF_900324485.2 Mastacembelus armatus
CAGGGAGACTCACGGGCTGGTTTTGAATATTGACTTAGCCACACAGAGAATTGTCTTCACATGTTATTTCACTGTACAGTCACTGGGAAATGATTCATTCATTAGAAAAACGTTGGCCACAGGTCATTTCTCACCTGCAAACTGTGTTTTGTGGAAACACAAGTCAACACAAAAATAGCAAAAAGTTAGTTTTTGTGTCAATTCTGAAATAATATATGCTGATATTTCTGACAAAATGCTAAATTCAATAAATCATTTCTAAATATTAAGAACAGCCTCTGTGAGCAGGTTTATTTTTGACCTTCCTGCACAAAAGCACAAGCACTTCTGCCAACGATACAGCCATACATGGCTGGGAATGTGTATATTTCCATAGGTATGATAAAGTCTGTTTTATATTTTAGTATCTATAATATTATGTATAGAATGAATTGTCCTAAAGTGTGTAGCTGCCTAATGTGGGACATTTCAGCTCTAATGCCTGTAAGTTTTCCTAAAACTAATGAAGGACAATGAAACCATGAGTTATAGCACAAAGCTGTGATGTTTTGTGATTAAAGTCATATGACATCTGAAACGTCCATCACAGATTAGAGTGCAGGGACCTTCAAAAGGGAAACACCCCATAAACCAGTTCAAAGTCTAAGTTGAAGAGATCAGACCCTAACAGAGAGGGGTCCGGCCTGAGACACCCCATTGTTGTCTGTCTTAGTTCTCCATCCTTTCGCAGTGGCAGTATCGTAGCCTATGAGGTTTGTCTGAGGCACGATTGTTGCTAGTTGAAACTTTACCCAATACCCCGCCTTGACGACTTGAAATATAGTTGGTCATTGCGATTTTTGATGGTCTCTAAGGAGACTGATGATGTGCTGAACATCAAGCTCTGTCACATATTCTGATAACAGGTGACTTTAACATCCATGTTGATCATCCTGAAGACAAACTCACAACAGATTTCTGTGCAGAGCTTCAAACTTTCCTACAACATGTGAGAGGCCCACACACACTCACGGTCACACATTGGATTTAGTTTTAACAAAAGATGTTATTTCAAGCATTATTGTCAAGAACATTGGCCTCTCTGACCATTTCTGTGTTTACTTAGACATGTCAGTTTTACTTGCTGCCCAAAACACATCAGTAGCTGGAAAAAAGATGTTTAAATGATCACACTGTGTTTATGGAAGCCATGTCTGTGTCAGGGAGCCAAACATCAGACTCTGCTGATTCACTTCTTCACCACTTTAAAACTCATTCATTTCCATTACAATTGTCATGAATCCTCCACGTATTTTTTCCTGTCAGTCATCAACCAGGACTGGTCAGCCCAAGAAATGTAATGTAATGAAGCTGAGAGATTTTCATGTTGATAGCTCAAAGCTAAGACTGTTCTATAAAAGTTCTATTGAGAGTGTCTTAACTTTCTGTATTCAGTGCTGGGATGGAGCAGTGTCCTTACAAAATAAAAATAATGCTTAAAATAATGTCTTTTGCTAAAAAAACACGAGGCTGGAAAAAAAGAGAAAACATTCAGTTTTATTGCATTTTATTTAAATGTCATTTAACCTTGACATTTTTGTGGTTACATTTTTTTTCCCTTAATTCTGGCTTATTGTATTCTACTTTTTAAAATGTATCCAGCTTTCAAAGAAATATGGGTCTGTGTTTACTGTTAACTCTGGACCCAAAACAGTGGTGGTCCTAAGTGGATACAAGGCAGTGAAAGAAGCCCTGATCAACCATGCGGAAGAGTTTGGAGATCAAAATGTCTCACCCATATCTAATGATACTGATCAGAGACATGGTATGACTTTACTTTACAGAACTTTTTTCTACACCATTTTTTTAATATTAGCAGAAGCAAAAATTACTGTAATTTTCATCTGCTAAATGTTACACCTTTTTCTTATGTGTTTTAGTGCAACCTGCTAATGTGTTTTTCTGGATATATTTGATGAGTCTATACTAGTTTGTCATAATATACACTGCACAGTGGCTTCAGGAGACATTCAGATCTCCTCACTTTTTTCACACTTATTGTGTCTATTTTTACCCATCATAGTCTCTGGAGATAAACTCTTCCACATCCAAATTATTTCCTCATAGTGTGTCATGTAATTGTTTTGTGTCCCTTTCTAAACTGTTTCCAGTCAAACCACTCTGCCACAAATGGGCTCCAGCAGACAAGATTGAGGTTTTTAATACATTTGCAAAATAATCTTTGTTATATCAGTTCCTGGATATATATTAATGGGCAAAATGTCAGTTTTAATATTCAATTTACACTGTAATAATGTGTAAAAGGTAAATGATTCTTTCTGAAGCCACTGTATTTATACTAATAATATATTCACACTGAACTTGTACAGATGTATTTTAACTTGTGTATGATGTATAACAGGAATATTGTTTGCCAAAGGCAAAACGTGGAAAGACATGAGACGGTTTGCCCTCACCACCCTCAGAGATTTTGGGTTGGGCAAAGGAGTGGGTGAGGATAAAATCTGAAAGGAATGCATCCATCTGATCTAGATGTCAAAAGCATGAATGTATGGAGTTGCTACAACACAAAAAAACAACTAAACATTTCTTCCATAGAATCTCTGGAAATTAAACTGCAACTCATATTACTGCTTGCATTTCTTTCACAAGGGCTGTTATGATCAGGACGCCCATCTATCAAATATACTGACTTCCAATTTCAAAACATGGTGAGAAGAGTCAATGAGACCATACGTGTTATAGGTTCTTCATAAATCCAGGTAAGCATGTAGACTGTAAGTTGATTATTGAAACAAATGTATATTTTAGTAATAAGACCAACAATAGGAATATTATTAAAACACAGACTGTTAGGAACCAAAAACCTCATTAAAGTTTCCTGTTAAGCATGAACATGTTTAATTTATAAAACCTACATGGCTTGTTGTTTGGTGCACATTCATCTTTATGAAACAATGTTCTTTTTACTGATGTGGTACAGGGTAACATGTTTCCCCAGCTGATTGGCTGCGTAAAAAAACAGCAACTGGTATTAAGAAGTGTTGAAGGAATAAGATGTCAAGGATTTAATGAAAAACCTGAAAGAGACACTTAACTCTCACATATGCAGGGACTGGTGGACTGTTTTTTGACTCAGAGATAAGAGGTAAAGCAATATCTTTTACATTTTCCATCTCAGCAAGTGGCAATTGTAGGAGCCAATGTTAAATGTATTTGTTAATGTATTTTGGGCCCTCACCACTTGGGGGCAGTATGTGGACATAGGGTTTTTAAGTCGGTGTTTTATCCACATAGAGGGAGTAGGCTTGGAGGTGGGGAATGCACACAGTTTTTACCACACTTTGGGAAGTTAAGGCATCCACTATTCATCATTGCAAGTATGTATTTTCATTATGTTTAATAAAGCAAAAGCTGTGACGCTTCATCAACAGTAAGCAGTGAAATAGGACCTGATGACAGTATTTCAAACGTGTCTACAAAAAAATCCCGATGTAGCAAAGTGTCAAAAGGTTCAGCAAGTACTTCAAGTTCAACTTCTTCTGCACAGATAAAAGCGATGGCAGAAAGGGCTGAGTTATTACAACATGCTGCTGCTATGGAGGAGAGACATATCTTAGAGGAGGAAGAAGAAAAACCTCACATTCAAAGTGAAAGACTTAAGAGACAAAAGGAACAACTTATGATGAATGTAAAAATAGCAGCCACCGATGCAAAGTTGTCAGTTTTAAACCCCAGTGATGTTGGAAGCAGTAAAAAGGCATCATGTAATGACTCAAAGCGTAAAAACCCACATTCATTGAACTCTGATTTACAAGTACATCTTCCTGGTAATTCTACTCAAGTTGCAGTGCACTGTACAACTACACAACAAGCTGCAGGCGTACAGGATGGCACAGCTGCTGTTCAAAATAATCCCCTCTTACATTCCCAAGTACAAGCTTATTCTTTGTAACCTCATGTCCATCTGATACAGGGTAAAGTACTTTGTATAACATCATGCAGCAACAAGCAAACATAACAGCTCAACTTATGCATAGGGAGGATGTGACTTCATTACCTCCTAGAGTAATTTCAATCTTTGATGGAGATCCCTTAGAGTTTGCTGCCTTCATTCAAGCTTTTGGGCATGGAATTGAAAGAAAGACCACAAATAACCAGGATTGCTTGTTTTATTTGGAACAGTACACTAGAGGACAACCAAGAGAGTTGGTCAGAAGTTGCCATCACATGTCAGCAGAACAAGGATTCCGTAAAGCCAAGAATTTGTTGAAGGAACACTTTGGTCACGAGATGAAAATCACTGCAGCCTACATGGAAAAGGCTTTGAATTGTCCTGCAATAAAACCTGATGACATCAGTGGTTTGCAAGCATATGCTTTGTTTCTGAGAGGGTACTGCAATGTAATGGTAAACTTGCAGTATATGGATGAAATTAATTTTTCATCAAACCTTAGGAATGTCACACTCTCTGATCCTCTCTTTGGAGATATTAAAGACACACAAGCACCTATATCCCATAAAGCCAAAGTCAAATCTGTACCTTATTGTGGTAGGGGGCGAAATTCAGCTGCAGTGGCTGTCGTCAACACTGTTGAAGGGTTTCAATCTAAAGTCCACCCATCACAGCACAGTTTTTCATCCTGCATGCAAAGAAATTCATGTTTTGGAAAAGTGCCCTGAGATTCAGAAAATGACTCACAGACAAAAGATTGACTTCTTGAAGTATCGTGGAATTTGCTTTGCATGTTTGAAATTTGGACACCTAAGCAAAGACTGTACGAATCGTCAGACTTGTAGTATGTGTAGTCAGAAGCACCCTACTATACTGCATATCTCAGCTAACGGTAAACCCATTAAACAGAAACAAGTGAGTAATGCTCTTGTTACTTTGCAGATCTATGCTCATATTGGGGCCAGAGAACAGGATTGTTCTTTGTCCATTGTGCCAGTACAGGTAAAATCTAAGCTTGGAGATTTTACAGTAACAACATATGCTTTCTTGGATCCAGGGAGCACTGCCACTTTTTGCACCAAAGGCCTTATGCGGAAGCTGAAGATGACCGGGACAAAGAAGTGCATATTGGTTCGAACAATGGGGCACGAAAATGTAGCAAACACACCTGTGCTCAATGGGCTGGAGATCTCAGGATTATCTGAGGGTAAATTCATAGATTTGCCAGAAGTCTTTGCTCAGAAAACACTACCTGTAAGGAAAGATAATGTGCTTAATCCAGATGATTTATGAAAATGGAGCTATTTGGATAATGAAAAAATTCCCAAACTGGATGCTGAAATTGAATTGTTAATTGGCACAAATGCTCCAAAGCTCTTGGAACCATGGGAGATCATCAATAGTGAAGGTGATGGACCCTATGCCGTCAAGACCCTATTGGGGTGGGTCATAAACAGTCTTGTGAAGGAAACAGATGACAGGAGGAAGATTGGCTTTCAATCAGTCACTGCTAATAGGATTTCTGTTACCAAGCTGGAAGAACTATTGGTTGCTCAGTACAATCATGATTTTTATGAGAAATCTTCAGAGGATGATTTCAAAATGTCTAGAGAAGGTCAGAGGTTTATGAAGATAATGGAACAGTCAATTAGCATTGAAAATGGTCACTATGGTATAGACCTACCCTTCAGAAAGACTGATGTCATCATGCCTAATAATAGGTGCGTTACAGAACAACGTTTAAAGAGCTTGAAAAGGAGGTTCAGTTGCAACCAGGAGTTTCAAGAAGAGTACATTGCTTTTCTTGCTGATGTTATCGATAAGGGGTATGCTGAAGCAGTACCACAAAATCAGTTACTTCGAGATGATAGTAAAGTGTGGTATATCCCACATCATGGGGTATACCATCCTAAAAAGAAGACCATTAGAGTTGTGTTTGATTGCAGTGCAGTTTTCAAAGGAGTGTCCTTGAATTCACAATTGCTACAAGGCCCAAATCTTACCAACACATTGTTGGGTGTTTTGACTAGATTTAGGCAAGAACATGTGACTTTGATGGCAGACATTCAGGCCATGTTCCACCAAGTAAAAGTATCAAAGAAGAATGTGGATTTTCTTTGTTTTTTATAGTGGCCCAACGGTGATACCACACAAAGCTTCAAAGAATACAGAATGAAAGTCTATTTGTTTGGAGCTATTTAATCACCAGCTTGCAGCAATTTTGCTTTGAGAAAACTTGCCGAAGATCACAAGGATTGCTTTCCAAATAAAGTCTTGAATTCTATCCTGCATAGCTTTTATGTAGATGATTGTTTAATATCTGTTCCCACCGAAGAGGAGGCGCTTCAAATGGTTAAAGACTTAACTACAGTTTGTTCCAAAGGAGGATTTCAGTTATCCAAATGGATAAGTAATAGCCATTAAGTGCTAGCAAATATTCCAGAAGAACGTCTGTCAAAATCGACGAAAGATCTCAATCTGGATAAAGACAACCTGCCTGTGGAAAGAGCGCTTGGCTTGCACTGGTGTGTGGAATCTGATGCATTCATGTTCAAGATTGCTGTAAGTGAAAGACCATACACAAGACGAGGCGTTTTGACAGTTATTGGTTCTATTTATGATCCCTTGGGATTTCTTTCCCCACTAATACTTCCTTCCAAGTTGCTGTTACAGGAATTGTGCAAAAGAAACATTGGATGGGATAATGAAATGCCACAAACCCTTTCACGCCAATGGTCTGAGTGGCTGCAAGATCTCAACAAGGTAGCTATGGTGAAAGTTGACAGATGTCTCAGGCCAAAGGATTTTGGAACGATCAGGACAGCTCAATTGCATCACTTTTCAAATGCAAGTCAATGTGGTTATGAAACTGTTTCTTACTTGCGTCTGGAAGATGAAAATAAAATGGTAAGACTTTCCTTCATGCTTGGAAAATCCAGAGTTACTCCTTTGAAACAGATAACTATACCAAGACTTGAACTTGCTGCTGCTGTTTTAGCAGTCAGAATTGACAAGATGCTTAAGAAGTTAACTTCAATGGGATCTCGATAAGTCAGTGCTTTGGACAGACAGCCAGACTGTATGGAAGTATATTGCCAATGATGCCAAAAGGTTTCATACATTTGTAGAGTGTCGTTCATCAGGGATGTAACAGACGTTGTACAGTGGAGACATATTGGTACAAAATTGAATCCGGCTGATGATGCCTCTAGAGCAGGGGTATTCAACTAAAATGTAAAGAGGTCCAGTTAGAGAAAATGTCTTGAAGCAATGGTCCAGAAGATCATAATGTCTGACTAGTTAGTGTGATATATATTTAAGTAGCCTAGTAGTTTTATCAACATCTGCATGTAATCAATACCTGACTGTCAAATCAGATGAAGTCATAATCTTTATGTTGTGTCTCATAATGGCGTTTCACATTGGCACTTTTAATAAGTGCCACGGTTTCTGAACATATGAGACACACTGGTTTAGTGTTCCCAGTGGGAAGTATGAACAGAAATGAGAACATCATGTACCTTAGACAGAAAGAACATCATGTATCCAAACATATTATGCAACATGTCCATAAACAACTGGGTCATGCAGGGAGAAATCACATGTTGTCAACATTACGAAAGAGGTACTGGATTATTGATGCAAACTCTGCTTGTAGAAAGGTAATCTCTGAATGTGTTGTGTGTTGACGTTTTCAAGGCAAAATTGGAGAACAGAAAATGGCTGACTTGCCAAAAGAAAGGATCATGCCGGATTTGCCTCCTTTTTCCAACACAGGTGTGGATTATTTTGGACCTGTTGATGTGAAGAAAGGTTGCAGTGTTGTTAAAAGATAGGGAGTTTTGTTTACCTGCATGACCAGTCGAGCAGTACACCTTGTACACATCCTACTCTCTGGATACAAATTCCTGCATAAATTGCAGTCGTCGTTTTATGTGCCGTCGTGGCCAAGTATTGCATTTAAGATCTGACAATGGCACAAATTTTATTGGAGCAGAGAGAGAGCTTAGAAATGCTTTAAAGAGTTTGGATCATGATAAAATTCAACGTACTAAACAGCTATAGGTCACACATCAAGGGAAGTGTTATAGAGCAGGTTGAACAAATGTCTGTGCAATATTTAAGTGAATATTATAGACATATAAAGGTTCTCAAAAAAATAAAGACCTTTTTATTTGAACTATCAACTAAGAATGTTCATTGCTTATTCTGTGACCAGAGCAGGTTCAGGAGGAGCAGACCAGGGTGATCGGAACCGTCAGATCTGTGCAGATGACCAGAAAAAACATCCTTACACTGATGCTGTCATCCATGAGACACAGAGACTGGCTAATAATGTCTCCATAGCCATTCCTCACAAAACACAATATCCAATTTTGCAACATTTTGTCTTTTCAGGTCGTTGGGTGTGTCTTGGAAAGAGTTTGGCAAAGATGGAATTATTCCTTTTTTATGTCTCTCCTCCAGCATTTTTGCTTCACTCCTCCACCTGGAGTCATACAGGATAAACTGGATCTGACACCAGACCACAATGACTTGTGGGCTGTCAGTTGCTAATGAGAAAGAGAGCTGGAGGAGGTACACCATTATTTAGTATGACTTTGTGGCTTTTCATAGGTTGTATCTCTGACCTAATGCTGCTCAATTCAACTCAAATTCAATTCAGTTTTATTTGTATAGTACCAAATCACAATACAATCATCTCAAGGCACTTTACAAAGAAACAAAAACAAAAGCCAACAGCAGCACTTTATGAGCAAGCAAGCAAATGAGATGGTTTCTTAATCAAGGCTAACAACTAGTGGTACTTTCCACAGTTTCACAAGATCTGTGATTGGCTGGCACAGGAGCTCATTCACACCTACTCAGGACATGAGAATCATGTCATTAATATGATTGATGATGATGTGACTGGCCAAGGTATTTCTGAAAGGAGGTGCCAACTCTTGGTTGATAGTTCCGCCCAAATGCAAACTCCTAAATATCTGCAACAATTTTAAACCAAGACATAATAGAAAGTTCTGCCTGGCAACTGCCTTTCATTTCAGCGAAGAGATCTTTGGACTCCCAGTTAGGGCAGCTGTCAGACGTCTGTATGATCATGTTGGAAGTTCTTTTCCAGTCCTCCCTATTTTGGGTCACCGTGTGCCTTCTCGTCTTCCTCTTTCTTCACTCCAACTTCAGCTCCCAAAAAAAGAGGACAGATCCTCCAGGACCCAAACCTCTTGCCCTGCTTGGTAACCTGCTTCATGTGGATTTCAAGAGACTCGACAGTTCGCTTTTTGATGTGAGAAATGTGTTGTCTACAAAAAATGTCATCCTTCCATTGCTCTAATAGGAATGTATTGGTTTTTTTGAGTATATAAGTTACATATACAAACGTGTTCATTATGATTCAGTAAACCTTTTATCTAGTACTGTGACTCTCACTTTTACCTGCCTCTGTGTTTTTAGCTGTCCAAGAAATATGGACCAGTGTTTACAGTCCACTTTGGACTTAAGAAGGTGTTGGTCCTGGCAGGATACAGAACCGTCAAGCAGGCTCTGATCAACCATGCCAAAGAGTTTGGAGACAGAGAGGTCACACCCATTTTTCATGATTTCACCAAAGAACATGGTAAAAAAATGTTTTGGGAGTTTTCTTTTACCTGTTTTCGTGCTCATTAAAGCAGTTCGCCCACTTTTGTTTCCAGGCATATTATTTTCCAATGGTGACCTGTGGAAAGAAATGAGACGTTTTGCTCTAACGACACTGAGAAATTTTGGGATGGGCAAGAAGTTAAGTGAAGGGAAAATCATTGAGGAATGTCACTACCTGATTGAAGAATTTGAAAAACAAGAAGGTAACAGAAAGTACTACAGAGATTTCTATACATATCAGCACCCAGTTTAACATTTGAGGTATTTACCCAAATTAAACAGTATATGGCAAAATAATTATACATTATTCTAATACATTCAAACTTTTGTAAAACTTCAATTCCAGGATTTGTCACTAATTGATTACAATAACTACAGTAATTGAAAAAACTTAGTAACACTCCAAACAAGCCACTGTCATCAGCCCTTGACACAAACGCAGCCAGCTTTGAACACATTTCTTAACTATTTAATTAACTCATGTACAGTTTGTGTCTAACTCATGTCCACTACTCTGTTTCTTTCAGGTAAAGCCTTCGACAACACCAAGACAATTGATTACGCAGTTTCAAACATAATATCAGCGATCATGTTTGGAAAGTGGTTTGAATACAAAGACCCTGCATTTCAAAGTATGTTGAAAAGAAACCGTGAAATTGTCCATCTGGCTGGATCAACTTCCATCCTGGTACTATAAACATCAGATGATTATATAAAAACAATTTACATTGCTCTGTATTAAGAACTTGGTAACTGATGGCTTGTGAAATTAAATATACTGCTGTGATAGTCCATTAAATAGTGAATCTTTATTTTAAAGAGCCTAAGTGACAAAACATTACTGAAATAATAGCTTCATAGAGTTGATGTGTAGATGTTTACAATTTGCTCTAACATTTAATATAATATTTAAGTACAAGTACCAGGAATTCATTCAGTGCTGTGGTTAGCACTGACACCTCACAGCAATAAGGTTTCAATCCTATTCGAGCCCAGGAATTATCTGTGTGGACTTTGTTTTTTCCAGGTCTGTGTGTTTCATCTGGGTGCTCTGGCTTCCTAACAGAATCCAAAGCCATGCAGAATGGGTTTAGGGTGACTCTGAATCACTGTGTTAGGGTTTGATTTTTGTGACGTCCGGTATTGGACTTTTATTTTGGTTTATAAGGTAGGTAGCTTTATGTTGATTAGTTAGGATTGGCAGGACACTTGGGTCCTCGCTTCATCCTTCAGTCACCTCCACATAACACTGTGGGTGTGAGTGTTTGTCTGTCTCCTCGTCAACACTGGAATAGACTAGTGATCCGTCTAGGGCAAGGGTCGGCAACCTTAAACACTCAAAGAGCCATTTGGACCCATTTTCCACAGAAAAGAAAACACCGCGAGCCGCAAAACCCTTTTGAAATCTAAAATAAAATAACACAGGATAAAACGTTTCTTGCCTTTATTCTATGTCTTTTAAATATTCTCCGTCTGTGAACGGTTTCCCGAGCCTGGACATTTCATGAGCGGCCACAAAACTAGCGGATGTGGTTGAATTTGCAGACTTCATCCACTTCTTACATTTGTTTTGCTCATATCAACCTTCCTCATCAGTTCTGAAACGGCTTTTTTCTCTCATCTCCATCGGGATATTTTTGAGCAAAGGCTGTGTGTTTATTCTGGAAATGTCTTGCAACATTAGACTTTTTGTTGTTTGCCAGTTTCTCATCACATATTAAGCAGACTGGTAAACCAGTCTCGTCAGCGGTGAAAGCAAATGAATGTGCCCACGTAGCATTAAACGTTGTTTTCTTCAGACACTTTTCTTTTCTTAGAGTTCTCCATAGTTGGTTTACCTGGGGTCTAAAAATGACAGAGATCGCGCGCAGGCAGCTGTCGCACATTGGCGGTTGTGACGAATATTAAGAGCGAATTTTTTTATCATGTTTTATTTAGATTTTACAAGATCACCATAATTTTCTAATTTGGAATTACATTTTAAAAACTAACTAATCTAAAACAAATTTTATTAAATACTCGTTGTTTATTTTCCAAGGCCGTAGGGAGCCGCAGCAGAGAGACAAAAGAGCCGCGGGTTTCCGACCCCTGGTCTAGGGTGTAGCCCGCCACCTCTTGCCCAGTGTGAGCTGCGAGTTCATGACTCTCACAAATGAATTTCACAATGAATTTTACAATTTGTTTTGTATTTTGCGTTATTACAGATCTACAACCTGTTTCCTTGGCTGGGCCCTTGTATTAAAAACTGGAGGCATTTGATAAAGTTTATGAAGGACTACGAAGTGCAAGTTAAAGGCATAATAGAGGATCTGAAACAAACTCAGAACCCTGAGTTGTGCAGATGCTTTGTTGATGCGTTCCTGACCCATAAGCAAAATCTGGAGGTAAGGTTTTAGAACTCCAGTGAATCCACTCATAGACTGAAATTACCAATAAGTCAAACAATCATTATCTGTTTTCTGTGTGATTCAATAGGAGTCTGGCATCAAGAATTTACACTACAATGATGACAACCTGCTCTACAGTGTGATGGATTTAATGTTGGCTGGATCTGAGACCACAGGAACTACAATTCAGTGGTGTCTACTTTTCATGGCCAAGTACCCTCATATTCAAGGTGCCAAAAACATGGCAGAATGGTCATCTCAGATAACATGAAATCTGAGTTACATGTTTATCAGATTAAAGTCTTATTTCTGTGCCATCAGATAAAGTTCAGGAGGAGCTGGACAGGGTAGTTGGAAGCCGTCAGGTCCAAGTAGAGGACAGGAGGAACCTCCCGTACACTGACGCTGTCATCCATGAGACACAGAGAATGGCCAACATTGGCCCCATGGCCATTCCGCACAAAACCAACCAAGATGTCATGTTCCAAGGATATTTCATCAAAAAAGTCAGAGGACTGTTGGATATGTTCGTCCTTGTGAACAGTTCATTCTAAAACGTATAAGTTATAGTTTTCTTCTTTTGCATACAGGGGACGACAGTGTTTCCTCTTCTCACTTCTGTACTGTATGATGAGAGCGAATGGAAGACCCCATACACTTTTAACCCTTCTCATTTCCTGGATAAAGAGGGCAGATTTATCAGGAGTGATGTCTTCATGGCCTTCTCTGCAGGTAGAACTTTTTTAGGCTTTTGCTCTTTTACTTTACAGATTTTACTGTTGCCCGCACACGACCCAGCTTGTGTCTTGCAGGTCGCAGGATGTGTATTGGAGAGAGTCTGGCCAGAATGGAGCTCTTCCTCTTCATCACGTCCCTCCTCCAGCGCTTTCGTTTCGCTCCTCCACCTGGAGTTTCAGAGGATGAACTGGATGTGACACCACTTGTGGGTTTCACCCTCACTCCTTTACCTCACAAACTGTGTGCTGTTAGTCGCCAGTGAGAACTGGGACCATTATTGTGGCTGAAAATAAGCTTCTCTGGTTGAGTCAAAACTTGTGTCTTCTGCAATAGTTCATTGTAATCTGATCTGCAGAACAGAGAGCAGTATGCTGGCCTGATTAGAAAACAGTTCACATGCTTCCCTAAATATTTTTGCCTTCACTCATGTTGACACGTTTACTTGTTTACTTTGATAAGTGCTTTTATTCATTATATAACTTCATGTTTGAAATGCACCAAACAAATTTCTCTTTATTTCACTGAAAATATGCACAATCTCAAATTTATGTAAACACCTGCTTCTTTGTAATAACACACAGTACACTATTAATGGTTACACCTTCATTTATTGTATTAAATATTACCAAAAATGACAGAAGCAGCTGATGTGATCGCAGTTTAGTTGTGTGTCGAACTACCGTGTTTGTGCGTCCTGCATCCATTCCTGTGTTTTCATGTTCATCTCGTGTTCATCCAAGACTGTGTGTTTTAGGATAAAACAGCACATTGTTAGCAAATACACTCAATGACAAAATTTTACAGTGACAGGAAACTGCAGAAGCAGCTGAGTTTTCTCGGTGTGTGAGTGAGAGACAGAGCCTTCCTTATTAAACAGCTGCACTTTCTCTCCTTAAATGTGAACTGAAAACTCTGTTTTCCTCCACATTGTGATTACTTCAACTGAAAACTGACACACTGTGCGGCGGGTTCAGTATTTGATGCTCTGGTTGACTTTCAGTTCGTAATCACCTGCAGAAAACCTCCAAGGTCTGTGCGTAAAAGCAGCGCGGACACGTTTGCGCCCAGGCTGACCCATCGAATCTGTACTGACGTGTTTGTGCGTCTGCGTCCGTTACTGTGTTTTCATGTTCACCCACAAATGATGTTTAAACCAAGTAAATAAGGTTTTAATAAAAATGGCCCAATATACATTTTGTATCTAGTTTGTCATTTCGGTTAATGTTGTAAAGGAAAAACAAACCAACAATATTTCCACATTTTATTCAATGTTTCGTTGACAGAAACAGGTTCCAACATGAGCTCTCACTTTATTCAAGACTGTGTTTCTTAGGAGAAAACAGCTCATTGTTCTAAAATATATTCAGTGACTGACGTTTACAAAGAGACAGATGCAGCCGATCTGATCGCAGTTTAGTTGTGTGTGTCTCCTGCTGTCACCGTCATCCGCAGTAAACAAAGTGTGTGTGTTCATGTTGTCGTTGAGGTGGTGAACACGGAGCTTAAAGTCCAGTTCGCTCGGCTCCTCGTCCGTCAGCACAGTGAGTGTTTCATCATATGACAGACTCAGTCTCCGCACAGTCTCTCTCTCTGAAGATGTTCGTGGCAGCAAAGCTCTCACAGAGCGAACACACCGTCCGCGCAGCGACTACAGGCTCTTGCTCTGCTGCTTGAAGACACGCTGCTTCTGGTGCTGCTTTCACACTTTGGTCTGTGTGCGGAAACAGTGGAGCCAATCGCGTTGGAGCAAGTCGCCGCCCCGTTCAGCTCGAAGGGAGACAGCACACACAGATCACTGCGTTGACGCTGCTACTCTGCTCTGTTGCTGTCGAAGATCCTCCTCAGCAGCGGATCGACGGAGATCACAAGGAGCCTCACTCCGTTGTAGTAAATGACGACAACATAGCGGTTAGGTTCTTCGTAGTCCGGCTGGAGGTGAAACCGGGAGAAGAAGCTCCAGAGAGTCCGCAGGGCAGCGATCGTTTTCCCGGTGACTTCACTACTCAGTGTGAGAATAGAGACAGTCTGTGTGTCGGAGATTTATTGTAAAAATCTTCGGTCTTAAGTTCAGGACCTTCTTGGCGCGATGCGATTGAAGTGCTGATACAAAATTAGATTGATTAGAGTTCTGAAGAACTCTTAGCCCAGTTTCTTCGTGCTCTCAGACAATTGATGTTTGGTCGGATGAGTTGTCATTGTTGACCAAAACTCACTCAAAGAAATGAAATGTTGTATTTAATTAAGTTAGTTATGTCAACCGGTCCCACAAAAGTTAGTTGAATAACTAGTAAAAACATGCAACTTATTAAGTTAGTGTAACTACACTTTATTAATTAAATGCTACCTCATGCAGATATGTTGAATTAACTTGATGCTATTATCTTCAATTTGTTTAAGGGATGTTGAATTAACCTGACACAGTTATGTTCAATTCATTAAACACAAACTACCTACATTAATGCTGTATGATTTTGTTGACTGTGCTTTGTATAAATGAACTACATTTGCTCTGTTTAATGCATTGGGTGGAATAAATACAACTCAAGTAACTTCACTGGACTTTAATAAAGAGTTCCAATCTAAAAGAGTACCAGGACATTAAACTTATATGACGTAAAATTAAACTAAGAAAAAAAAAAAAACCTTCCACACCGAACTGGTACCTAAATTAGGTAAATAAATATGTACAGAAAATTTACAAAATGATTAAAAAAAAGAAAAAACTAAAATCGCAAAAAAAATAAAATAAATTACAAATAATTGCTTTTCAAACTATGTAAACATTTTACTGAATTTGGGAAGTGAGTACCAAAGTGGGAAGTGCTGTTCCCTTGAATATAAAATTTTGTAAAGTGCATGTTATAGTTAAAACTGTAAATATCTTTCCCGGTTATAACCCTGTGGATCAAGAAGGCAAATGCAGAACCAAAACACGTCAACTTTGTAAAAGACCTACATGTGCAAAACAGTTATGTACTTTTAAAGTTATGTACTTTTTCAGTCCAAATTCAGTTCAAGAAGTGTTATATGCATTGTATATTTTAGGTGATATCCCCGCAGCCGGATACTGAAATCAGCAAATGTTTTTGAATTTTTGCAGGTTATGGTCCCAAAATGATTTGATATCAATCAATGTTGTCTCTAGGTTACAGTTTGCTTATACAGAAGCTGTCCAAAATCCAAATATGCTCCTTTTATGGTCTAGAATATCTGTGTACTACAGTACATAGGTAATATTACTCATGAAGTTTGTTTTTGAGGATTTTCACTTTAATGGACAGCTTTTTCCCATCCAGCTCCATCAGAACTTTCTGAAGAAACTCAAATGTATACTCGGGAATAATGTGTCTTAAAGTCGCTTTGGGAAGGTGATGCATAATATGGCAAGGCTGATTTCTAACTTGCTTCTAAGTGAGACTGAGTCTGTCATATGATGAAACACTCACTGTGCTGACGGACGAGGAGCCGAGCGAACTGGACTTTAAGCTCCGTGTTCACCACCTCAACGACAACATGAACACACACACTTTGTTTACTGCGGATGACGGTGACAGCAGGAGACACACACAACTAAACTGCGATCAGATCGGCTGCTTCTGTCTCTTTGTAAACTTCAGTCACTGAATATATTTTAGAACAATGAGCTGTTTTCTCCTAAGAAACACAGTCTTGAATAAAGTGAGAGCTCATGTTGGAACCTGTTTCTGTCAACGAAACACTGAATAAAATGTTGAAATATTGTTGGTTTGTTTTTCCTTTACAACATTAACCGAAATGACAAACTAGATAAAAAAATGTATATTGGGCCATTTTTATTAAAACCTTATTTACTTGGTTTAAACATCATTTGTGGGTGAACATGAAAACACAGTAACGGACGCAGACGCACAAACACGTCAGTACAGATTCGATGGGTCAGCCTGGGCGCAAACGTGTCCGCGCTGCTTTTACGCACAGACCTTGGAGGTTTTCTGCAGGTGATTACGAACTGAAAGTCAACCAGAGCATCAAATACTGAACCCGCCACACAGTGTGTCAGTTTTCAGTTGAAGTAATCACGATGTGGAGAAAAACAGAGTTTTCAGTTCACATTTAAGGAGAGAAAGTGCAGCTGTTTAATAAGGAAGGCTCTGTCTCTCACTCACACACCGAGAAAACTCAGCTGCTTCTGCAGTTTCCTGTCACTGTAAAATTTTGTCATTGAGTGTATTTGCTAACAATGTGCTGTTTTATCCTAAAACACACAGTCTTGGAAAAACATGACAACAAACTGACAGACTAGAAAGAAAACCTATAATATGACATTTGTATTCAGACTTTATTTACATGGTTCAAATCTCTAACGAGATGAACATGAAAACACAGGAATGGATGCAGGACGCACAAACACGGCAGTTCGACACACAACTAAACTGCGATCGCATCAGCTGCTTCTGTCATTTTTGGTCATATTTAATACAATAAATGAAGGTGTAACCATTAATAGTGTACTGTGTGTTATTACAAAGAAGCAGGTGTTTACATAAATTTGAGATTGTGCATATTTTCTGTGAAGAGAAATTTGTTTGGTGCATTTCAAACATGAAGTTATATAATGAATAAAAGCACTTATCAAAGTAAACAAGTAAACGTGTCAACATGAGTGAAGGCAAAAATATTTAGGGAAGCATGTGAACTGTTTTCTAATCAGGCCAGCATACTGCTCTCTGTTCTGCAGATCAGATTACAATGAACTATTGCAGAAGACACAAGTTTTGACTCAACCAGAGAAGCTTATTTTCAGCCACAATAATGGTCCCAGTTCTCACTGGCGACTAACAGCACACAGTTTGTGAGGTAAAGGAGTGAGGGTGAAACCCACAAGTGGTGTCACATCCAGTTCATCCTCTGAAACTCCAGGTGGAGGAGCGAAACGAAAGCGCTGGAGGAGGGACGTGATGAAGAGGAAGAGCTCCATTCTGGCCAGACTCTCTCCAATACACATCCTGCGACCTGCAAGACACAAGCTGGGTCGTGTGCGGGCAACAGTAAAATCTGTAAAGTAAAAGAGCAAAAGCCTAAAAAAGTTCTACCTGCAGAGAAGGCCATGAAGACATCACTCCTGATAAATCTGCCCTCTTTATCCAGGAAATGAGAAGGGTTAAAAGTGTATGGGGTCTTCCATTCGCTCTCATCATACAGTACAGAAGTGAGAAGAGGAAACACTGTCGTCCCCTGTATGCAAAAGAAGAAAACTATAACTTATACGTTTTAGAATGAACTGTTTACAAGGACGAACATATCCAACAGTCCTCTGACTTTTTTGATGAAGTATCCTTGGAACATGACATCTTGGTTGGTTTTGTGCGGAATGGCCATGGGGCCAATGTTGGCCATTCTCTGTGTCTCATGGATGACAGCGTCAGTGTACGGGAGGTTCCTCCTGTCCTCTACTTGGACCTGACGGCTTCCAACTACCCTGTCCAGCTCCTCCTGAACTTTATCTGATGGCACAGAAATAAGACTTTAATCTGATAAACATGTAACTCAGATTTCATGTTATCTGAGATGACCATTCTGCCATGTTTTTGGCACCTTGAATATGAGGGTACTTGGCCATGAAAAGTAGACACCACTGAATTGTAGTTCCTGTGGTCTCAGATCCAGCCAACATTAAATCCATCACACTGTAGAGCAGGTTGTCATCATTGTAGTGTAAATTCTTGATGCCAGACTCCTATTGAATCACACAGAAAACAGATAATGATTGTTTGACTTATGGGTAATTTCAGTCTATGAGTGGATTCACTGGAGTTCTAAAACCTTACCTCCAGATTTTGCTTATGGGTCAGGAACGCATCAACAAAGCATCTGCACAACTCAGGGTTCTGAGTTTGCTTCAGATCCGCTATTATGCCTTTAACTTGCACTTCGTAGTCCTCCAAAAACTCCATCAAACGCCTCCAGTTTTTAATACAAGGGCCCAGCCAAGGAAACAGGTTGCAGATCTGTAATAACGCAAAATACAAAACAAATTGTAAAATTCATTCTGAAATTTATTTGTGAGAGTCATGAACTCGCAGCTCACACTGGGCAAGAGGTGGCGGGCTACACCCTAGACCAGGGGTCGGAAACCCGCGGCTCTTTTGTCTCTCTGCTGCGGCTCCCTACGGCCTTGGAAAATAAAAAACGAGTATTTAATTAAAATGTATTTTAGTTTAGTTAGTTTTTAAAATGTAATTCCAAATTAGAAAATTATGGTGATCTTGTAAAATCTAAATAAAACATGATAAAAAAATTCGCTCTTAATATTCGTCACAACCGCCAATGTGCGACAGCTGCCTGCGCGCGATCTCTGTCATTTTTAGACCCCAGGTAAACCAACTATGGAGAACTCTAAGAAAAGAAAAGTGTCTGAAGAAAACAACGTTTAATGCTACGTGGGCACATTCATTTGCTTTCACCGCTGACGAGACTGGTTTACCAGTCTGCTTAATATGTGATGAGAAACTGGCAAACAACAAAAAGTCTAATGTTGCAAGACATTTCCAGAATAAACACACAGCCTTTGCTCAAAAATATCCCGATGGAGATGAGAGAAAAAAGCCGTTTCAGAACTGATGAGGAAGGTTGATATGAGCAAAAAAAAAATGTAAGAAGTGGATGAAGTCTGCAAATTCAACCACATCCGCTAGTTTTGTGGCCGCTCATGAAATGTCCAGGCTCGGGAAACCGTTCACAGACGGAGAATATTTAAAAGACATAGAATAAAGGCAAGAAACGTTTTATCCTGTGTTATTTTATTTTAGATTTCAAAAGGGTTTTGCGGCTCGCGGTGTTTTCTTTTCTGTGGAAAATGGGTCCAAATGGCTCTTTGAGTGTTTAAGGTTGCCGACCCTTGCCCTAGACGGATCACTAGTCTATTCCAGTGTTGACGAGGAGACAGACAAACACTCACACCCACAGTGTTATGTGGAGGTGACTGAAGGATGAAGCGAGGACCCAAGTGTCCTGCCAATCCTAACTAATCAACATAAAGCTACCTACCTTATAAACCAAAATAAAAGTCCAATACCGGACGTCACAAAAATCAAACCCTAACACAGTGATTCAGAGTCACCCTAAACCCATTCTGCATGGCTTTGGATTCTGTTAGGAAGCCAGAGCACCCAGATGAAACACACAGACCTGGAAAAAACAAAGTCCACACAGATAATTCCTGGGCTCGAATAGGATTGAAACCTTATTGCTGTGAGGTGTCAGTGCTAACCACAGCACTGAATGAATTCCTGGTACTTGTACTTAAATATTATATTAAATGTTAGAGCAAATTGTAAACATCTACACATCAACTCTATGAAGCTATTATTTCAGTAATGTTTTGTCACTTAGGCTCTTTAAAATAAAGATTCACTATTTAATGGACTATCACAGCAGTATATTTAATTTCACAAGCCATCAGTTACCAAGTTCTTAATACAGAGCAATGTAAATTGTTTTTATATAATCATCTGATGTTTATAGTACCAGGATGGAAGTTGATCCAGTCAGATGGATGGATTCACGGTTTCTTTTCAACATAGTTTGAAATGCAGGGTCTTTGTATTCAAACCGCTTTCCAAACATGATCGCTGATATTATGTTTGAAACTGCGTAATCAATTGTCTTGGTGTTGTCGAAGGCTTTACCTGAGAGAAACAGAGTAGTGGACATGAGTTAGACACAAACTGTACATGAGTTAATTAAATAGTTAAGAAATGTGTTCAAAGCTGGCTGCGTTTGTGTCAAGGGCTGATGACAGTGGCTTGTTTGGAGTGTTACTAAGTTTTTTCAATTACTGTAGTTATTGTAATCAATTAGTGACAAATCCTAGAATTGAAGTTTTACAAAAGTTTGAATGTATTAGAATAATGTATAATTATTTTGCCATATACTGTTTAATTTGGGTAAATACCTCAAATGTTAAACTGGGTGCTGATATGTATAGAAATCTCTGTAGTACTTTCTGTTACCTTCTTGTTTTTCAAATTCTTCAATCAGGTAGTGACATTCCTCAATGATTTTCCCTTCACTTAACTTCTTGCCCATCCCAAAATTTCTCAGTGTCGTTAGAGCAAAACGTCTCATTTCTTTCCACAGGTCACCATTGGAAAATAATATGCCTGGAAACAAAAGTGGGCGAACTGCTTTAATGAGCACGAAAACAGGTAAAAGAAAACTCCCAAAACATTTTCTTACCATGTTCTTTGCTGAAATCATGAAAAATGGGTGTGACCTCTCTGTCTCCAAACTCTTTGGCATGGTTGATCAGAGCCTGCTTGACGGTTCTGTATCCTGCCAGGACCAACACCTTCTTAAGTCCAAAGTGGACTGTGAACACTGGCCCATATTTCTTGGACAGCTAAAAACACAGAGGCAGGTAAAAGTGAGAGTCACAGTACTAGATAAAAGGTTTACTGAATCATAATGAACATGTTTGTGTATGTAACTTATATACTCAAAAAAACCAATACATTCCTATTAGAGCAATGGAAGGATGACATTTTTTGTAGACAACACATTTCTCACATCAAAAAGCGAACTGTCGAGTCTCTTGAAATCCACATGAAGCAGGTTACCAAGCAGGGCAAGAGGTTTGGGTCCTGGAGGATCTGTCCTCTTTTTTTGGGAGCTGAAGTTGGAGTGAAGAAAGAGGAAGACGAGAAGGCACACGGTGACCCAAAATAGGGAGGACTGGAAAAGAACTTCCAACATGATCATACAGACGTCTGACAGCTGCCCTAACTGGGAGTCCAAAGATCTCTTCGCTGAAATGAAAGGCAGTTGCCAGGCAGAACTTTCTATTATGTCTTGGTTTAAAATTGTTGCAGATATTTAGGAGTTTGCATTTGGGCGGAACTATCAACCAAGAGTTGGCACCTCCTTTCAGAAATACCTTGGCCAGTCACATCATCATCAATCATATTAATGACATGATTGTCATGTCCTGAGTAGGTGTGAATGAGCTCCTGTGCCAGCCAATCACAGATCTTGTGAAACTGTGGAAAGTACCACTAGTTGTTAGCCTTGATTAAGAAACCATCTCATTTTCATTACTTTCTCAACAAAACATTTTCTGAAATTTTATATTTGTCTTGTGTGGAATGTCACAAAAACTGGACCCTTTGCACATCAGCCTTACCAACTGTATCCACCCACTGAAAGACATCTACACATCTATTGTTAATGTAAGCAGAATGATGGTTCTTTTATTTAATACAAGTCCTGGATAAACTGGGCAGTTTATTCAGTGACTCAACAAATTGCCGCCTATGCAAAAACCTAAATAGCCTTCGAGTTAGGAAACTAATGTCAACCACTGCAGCAGTTCTAAACATTTTGGTTATGAATTCATCTTTACTTTCCAATGTAGTCTCCTGAGTATCCTCTTTTACAACTCTGTTATGTTTCAGCCAGATTTGGTCAGGAGCAAATTTTATGTGATTTACTCACGGCTCATAAGGGATTTGTTAGGTTTTGTTTTTTTCTTTGTAAAGTGCCTTGAGATGATTGTATTGTGATTTGCTACTATACAAATAAAACTGAATTGAATTTGAGTTGAATTGAGCAGCATTAGGTTAGAGATACAACCTATGAAAAGCCACAAAGTCATACTAAATAATGGTGTACCTCCTCCAGCTCTCTTTCTCATTAGCAACTGACAGCCCACAAGTCATTGTGGTCTGGTGTCAGATCCAGTTTATCCTGTATGACTCCAGATGGAGAAGTGAAGCAAAAATGCTGAAGGAGAGACATAAAAAAGGAATAATTCCATCTTTGCCAAACTCTTTCCAAGACACACCCAACGTCCTGAAAAGACAAAATGTTGCAAAATTGGATATGTCTGAACAAATGCAAACTACATTACTTTACGGACTGAAAAACCAACAAAGACTTTATACCTGAGAGGGGTTGAAAGTGTGTGGTGTTTCCGTGTTCGCTGTCATCATACAGGACAGAAGTAAAAAAAGGAAACTCAGTAGTCCCCTGTGGGCCCTGAAACGGGACATCTCTGGTGGTTTCGTGAGGAATGGCTATGGAGACATTATTAGCCAGTCTCTGTGTCTCATGGATGACAGCATCAGTGTAAGGATGTTTTTTCTGGTCATCTACACAGACCTGACGGTTCCGATCACCCTGGTCTGCTCCTCCTGAACCTGCTCTGGTCACAGAATAAGCAATGAACATTCTTAGTTGATAGTTCAAATAAAAAGGTCTTTATTTTTTTGAGAACCTTTACATGTCTATAATATTCACTTAAATATTGCACAGACATTTGTTCAACCTGCTCTATAACACTTCCCTTGATGTGTGACCTATAGCTGTTTAGTACGTTGAATTTTATCATGATCCAAACTCTTTAAAGCATTTCTAAGCTCTCTCTCTGCTCCAATAAAATTTGTGCCATTGTCAGATCTTAAATGCAATACTTGGCCACGACGGCACATAAAACGACGACTGCAATTTATGCAGGAATTTGTATCCAGAGAGTAGGATGTGTACAAGGTGTACTGCTCGACTGGTCATGCAGGTAAACAAAACTCCATATCTTTTAACAACACTGCGACCTTTCTTCACATCAACAGGTCCAAAGTAATCCACACCTGTGTTGGAAAAAGGAGGCAAATCCGGCATGATCCTTTCTTTTGGCAAGTCAGCCATTTTCTGTTCTCCAATTTTGCCTTGAAAACGTTGACACACAACACATTCAGAGATTACCTTTCTACAAGCAGAGTTTGCATCAATAATCCAGTACCTCTTTCGTAATGTTGACAACATGTGATTTCTCCCTGCATGACCCAGTTGTTTATGAACATGTTTCATAATATGTTTGGATACATGATGTTCTTTCTGTCTAAGGTACATGATGTTCTCATTTCTGTTCATACTTCCCACTGGGAACACTAAACCAGTGTGTCTCATATGTTCAGAAACTGTGGCACTTATTAAAAGTGCCAATGTGAAACATCATTATGAGACACAACATAAAGATTATGACTTCATCTGATTTGACAGTCAGGTATTGATTACATGCAGATGTTGATAAAACTACTAGGCTACTTAAATATATATCACACTAACTAGTCAGACATTATGATCTTCTGGACCATTGCTTCAAGACATTTTCTCTAACTGGACCTCTTTACATTTTAGTTGAATACCCCTGCTCTAGAGGCATCATCAGCCAGATTCAATTTTGTACCAATATGTCTCCACTGTACAACGTCTGTTACATCCCTGATGAACGACACTCTACAAATGTATGAAACCTTTTGGCATCATTGGCAATATACTTCTATACAGTCTGGCTGTCTGTCCAAAACACTGACTTATCTAGATCCCATTGAAGTTAACTTCTTAAGCATCTTGTCAATTCTGACTGCTAAAACAGCAGCAGCAAGTTCAAGTCTTGGTATAGTTATCTGTTTCAAAGGAGTAACTCTGGATTTTCCAAGCATGAAGGAAAGTCTTACCATTTTATTTTCATCTTCCAGACGCAAGTAAGAAACAGTTTCATAACCACATTGACTTGCATTTGAAAAGTGATGCAGTTGAGCTGTCCTGATCGTTCCAAAATCCTTTGGCCTGATACATCTGTCAACTTTCACCATAGCTACCTTGTTGAGATCTTGCAGCCACTCAGACCATTGGCGTGAAAGGGTTTGTGGCATTTCATTATCCCATCCAATGTTTCTTTTGCACAATTCCTGTAACAGCAACTTGGAAGGAAGTATTAGTGGGGAAAGAAATCCCAAGGGATCATAAATAGAACCAACAACTGTCAAAACGCCTCGTCTTGTGTATGGTCTTTCACTTACAGCAATCTTGAACATGAATGCATCAGATTCCACACACCAGTGCAAGCCAAGCGCTCTTTCCACAGGCAGGTTGTCTTTTTCCAGATTGAGATCTTTCGTCGATTTTGACAGACGTTCTTCTGGAATATTTGCTAGCACTTAATGGCTATTACTTATCCATTTGGATAACTGAAATCCTCCTTTGGAACAAACTGTAGTTAAGTCTTTAACCATTTGAAGCGCCTCCTCTTCGGTGGGAACAGATATTAAACAATCATCTACATAAAAGCTATGCAGGATAGAATTCAAGACTTTATTTGGAAAGCAATCCTGGTGATCTTCGGCAAGTTTTCTCAAAGCAAAATTGCTGCAAGCTGGTGATTAAATAGCTCCAAACAAATGGACTTTCATTCTGTATTCTTTGAAGCTTTGCGTGGTATCACCGTTGGGCCACTATAAAAAACAAAGAAAATCCACATTCTTCTTTGATACTTTTACTTGGTGGAACATGGCCTGAATGTCTGCCATCAAAGTCACATGTTCTTGCCTAAATCTAGTCAAAACACCCAACAATGTGTTGGTAAGATTTGGGCCTTGTAGCAATTGTGAATTTAAGGACACTCCTTTGAAAACTGCACTGCAATCAAACACAACTCTAATGGTCTTCTTTTTAGGATGGTATACCCCATGATGTGGGATATACCACACTTTACTATCATCTCGAAGTAACTGATTTTGTGGTACTGCTTCAGCATACCCCTTATCGATAACATCAGCAAGAAAAGCAGTGTACTCTTCTTGAAACTCCTGGTTGCAACTGAACTTCCTTTTCAAGCTCTTTAAACGTTGTTCTGTAACGCACCTATTATTAGGCATGATGACATCAGTCTTTCTGAAGGGTAGGTCTATACAATAGTGACCATTTTCAATGCTAATTGACTGTTCCATTATCTTCATAAACCTCTGATCTTCTCTAGACATTTTGAAATCATCCTCTGAAGATTTCTCATCAAAATCATGATTGTACTGAGCAACCAATAGTTCTTCCAGCTTGGTAACAGAAATCCTATTAGCAGTGACTGATTGAAAGCCAATCTTCCGCCTGTCATCTGTTTCCTTCACAAAACTGTGTATGACCCACCCCAATATGGTCTTGACGGCATAGGGTCCATCACCTTCACTATTGATGATCTCCCATGGTTCCAAGAGCTTTGGAGCATTTGTGCCAATTAACAATTCAATTTCAGCATCCAGTTTGGGAATTTTTTCATTATCCAAATAGCTCCATTTTCATAAATCATCTGGATTAAGCACATTATCTTTCCTTACAGGTAGTGTTTTCTGAGCAAAGACTTCTGGCAAATCTATGAATTTACCCTCAGATAATCCTGAGATCTCCAGCCCAGTGAGCACAGTTGTGTTTACTACATTTTTGTGCCCCATTGTTCGAAGCAATATGCACTTCTTTGTCCCGGTCATCTTCAGCTTCCGCATAAGGCCTTCGGTGCAAAAAGTGGCAGTGCTCCCTGGATCCAAGAAAGCATATGTTGTTACTGCAAAATCTCCAAGCTTAGATTTTACTTGTACTGGCACAATGGACAAAGAACAATCCTGTTCTCTGGCCCCAATGTGAGCATAGATCTGCAAAGTAACAAGAGCATTACTCACTTGTTTCTCTTTAATGGGTTTACCGTTAGCTGAGATATGCAGTATAGTAGGGTGCTTCTGACTACACATACTACAAGTCTGACGATTCGTACAGTCTTTGCTAAGGTGTCCAAATTTCAAACATGCAAAGCAAATTCCACGATACTTCAAGAAGTCAATCTTTTGTCTGTGAGTCATTTTCTGAATCTCAGGGCACTTTTCCAAAACATGAATTTCTTTGCATGCAGGATGAAAAACTGTGCTGTGATGGGTGGACTTTAGATTGAAACCCTTCAACAGTGTTGACGACAGCCACTGCAGCTGAATTTCGCCCCCTACCACAATAAGGTACAGATTTGACTTTGGCTTTATGGGATATAGGTGCTTGTGTGTCTTTAATATCTCCAAAGAGAGGATCAGAGAGTGTGACATTTCATGAAACATTAATTTCATCCATATACTGCAAGTTTACCATTACATTGCAGTACCCTCTCAGAAACAAAGCATATGCTTGCAAACCACTGATGTCATCAGGTTTTATTGCAGGCCAATTCAAAGCCTTTTCCATGTAGGCTGCAGTGATTTTCATCTCGTGACCAAAGTGTTCCTTCAACAAATTCTTGGCTTTACGGAATCCTTGTTCTGCTGACATGTGATGGCAACTTCTGACCAACTCTCTTGGTTGTCCTCTAGTGTACTGTTCCAAATAAAACAAGCAATCCTGGTTATTTGTGGTCTTTCTTTCAATCATAGCTTGAATGAAGGCAGCAAACTCTAAGGGATCTCCATCAAAGATTGGAATTACTCTAGGAGGTAATGAAGTCACATCCTCCCTATGCATAAGTTGAGCTGTTATGTTTGCTTGTTGCTGCATGATGTTATACAAAGTACTTTGCCCTGTATCAGTTTGTGGATGGACATGAGGTTACAAACAATAAACTTGTTCTTGGGAATGTGAGACGGGATTATTTTGAACAGCAGCTGTGCCATCCTGTACGCCTGCAGCTTGTTGTGTAGTTGTACAGTGCACTGCAACTTGAGTAGAATTACCAGGAAGATGTACTTGTAAATCAGAGTTCAATGAATGTGGGTTTTTAAGCTTTGAGTCATTACATGATGCCTTTTTACTGCTTCCAACATCACTGGGGTTTAAAACTGACAACTTTGCATCGGTGGCTGCTATTTTTACATTCATCATAAGTTGTTCCTTTTGTCTCTTAAGTCTTTCACTTTGAATGTGAGGTTTTTCTTCTTCCTCCTCTAAGATATGTCTCTCCTCCATAGCAGCAGCATGTTGTAATAACGCAGCCTTTTCTGCCATCGCTTTTATCTGTGCAGAAGAAGTTGAACTTGAAGTACTTGCTGAACCTTTTGACACTTTGCTACATCGGGATTTTTTTGTAGACACGTTTGAAATACTGTCATCAGGTCCTATTTCACTGCTTACTGTTGATGAAGCGTCACAGCTTTTGCTTTATTAAACATAATGAAAATACATACTTGCAATGATGAATAGTGGATGCCTTAACTTCCCAAAGTGTGGTAAAAACTGTGTGCATTCCCCACCTCCAAGCCTACTCCCTCTATGTGGATAAAACACCGACTTAAAAACCCTATGTCCACATACTGCCCCCAAGTGGTGAGGGCCCAAAATACATTAACAAATACATTTAACATTGGCTCCTACAATTGCCACTTGCTGAGATGGAAAATGTAAAAGATATTGCTTTACCTCTTATCTCTGAGTCAAAAAACAGTCCACCAGTCCCTGCATATATGAGAGTTAAGTGTCTCTTTCAGGTTTTTCATTAAATCCTTGACATCTTATTCCTTCAACATTTCTTAATACCAGTTGCTGTTTTTTTACGCAGCCAATCAGCTGGGGAAACATGTTACCCTGTACCACATCAGTAAAAAGAACATTGTTTCATAAAGATGAATGTGCACCAAACAACAAGCCATGTAGGTTTTATAAATTAAACATGTTCATGCTTAACAGGAAACTTTAATGAGGTTTTTGGTTCCTAACAGTCTGTGTTTTAATAATATTCCTATTGTTGGTCTTATTACTAAAATATACATTTGTTTCCATAATCAACTTACAGTCTACATGCTTACCTGGATTTATCCAGAACCTATAACACGTATGGTCTCATTGACTCTTCTCACCATGTTTTGAAATTGGGAGTCAGTATATTTGATAGTTGAGCAACCATGTTTTGCCTTTGGCCAACAATATTCCTGTTATACATCATACACAAGTTAAAATACATCTATACAAGTTCAGTGTGAATATATTATTAGTATATATACAGTGGCTTCAGAAAGAATCATTTACCTTTTACACATTATTACAGTGTAAATTGAATATTAAAATTGACATTGCCCATTAATATATATCCAGGAACTGATATAACAAAGATTATTTTGCAAATGTATTAAAAACCTCAATCTTGTCTGCTGGAGCCCATTTGTGGCAGAGTGGTTTGACTGGAAACAGTTTAGAAAGGGACACAAAACAATTACATGACACACTATGAGGAAATAATTTGGATGTGGAAGAGTTTATCTCCAGAGACTATGATGGGTAAAAAAGTGAGGAGATCTGAATGTCTCCTGAAGCCACTGTGCAGTGTATATTATGACAAACTAGTCAAGTCTAAGTTGAAGAGATCAGACCCTAACAGAGAGGGGTCCGGCCCTGAGACACCCCATTGTTGTCTGTCTTAGTTCTCCATTCTTTCGCAGTGGCAGTATCGTAGCCAATGAGGTTTGTCCGAGGCATGATTATTGCTAGTTGAAAACTTTACCCAATACCCCGCCTTGACGACTTGAAATACAGTTGGTCATGGCAATTTTTGATGGTCTTTAAGGAGACTGATGATGTGCTGAATATCAAGCTCTGTCACATATTCTGATAAGTTATACAAGTTTTACCACATGTCCTAATAACCGGTGGTTTTCACATACATGTTGATCATCCTGACGACAAACTCACAACAGATTTCTGTGCAGAGCTACAGACTTTCCTACAACATGTGAGAGGCCCACACACACTCACGGTCACACATTGGATTTAGTTTTAACAAAAGATGTTATTTCAAACATTATTGTCAAGAACATTGGCCTGTCTGACCATTTCTGTGTTTTCTTTGACATGTCAGTTTTACCTGCTGCCCAAAACACATCAGTAGCTGGAAAAAAGATATTTAAATGATCACACTGTGTTTATGGAAGCCATGTCTGTGTCAGGGAGCCAAACATCAGACTCTGCTGATTCACTTCTTCACCACTTTTAAACTTAAACACATACTGCCCGCAAGTCAACGACAAGGCCTCATTTCTGCCAACTGACTGTCCAGGTAAGTTGGTGACTAATATTAGACTGAGGCGGTCGCTTGGACGCCGTCTCTGTCTGAAAGCAGTGATAATGAGTTTTTGTCGGGCTGGAGAAAGTTTTACGTCTGATGGACAGACGGCGCGTGGAGATACCGGCGCGGAGGAACTGGCGTCAAACAGGGGTGTAGGCAAGTTGGACCAATTTGTGAAGCTGGAGATTATTCCTGCTGGCAGTGAGTACCAAAGTGTGAGGGATTAACGTGCTCACGTTTGATCTCCAGATAGGTGTTGTGATGTATGTGCGTGTTTTCCCCTCTCCTGAAGGTAAGTTAGTAACTACACTGTGTGCGAACATATTATGCAGGTGCAATTCCATAAACCTTTTTATTGTTGAACATGTCAAACTATATCAAAGTTGCCACATATGTCCCATTAAGACAATTTAGTGTTATACCGAGAGGGAAACTTAAAGCCTTAAAAATCCGTGTGCACAGTCATTAGGCAGCACTTTGCTGCAGGCAGAAAGAGCAGAAAAGTGACACAATAGACACTGAGAAGAGAAAACGTCTCTACAAATGTGACTCATCCCAGGACCACTTTGTCAAAGGAAAAACCACATTTGTCTGTGACAGATGTCGATTTGTTTCTGCTGCAGACTTTTAACTCTTTCAACGAGAAGGTGTGAAACCAAAGTCAGTTTTTTTTCCCAGAAACACGTTCAATCCGAGAACGACGCGCTGTGTGACTGGCTGCCATTCAACAATATTTAGATTTGCAGCTAGCTGAGATTTCACATGAAACCTTTTTACAATACAAGCAGATATGACAAAGTTCACACATAGGCCTGTTAATAGGCCACTGAAAAAACAAATTCTTTAAAATGATACATTAACAAAAGCTGAGAGGACTGAGGTTTCCTGCAGGTCATCTGGGATGGAGGATTTAACAGAAATTACACAGAGAATAACTGAGATTATGTCTAGTCCGTTTACACAAGTGCAAACGTGAGATTAGTAATTCATCTCCATAACACAGATGTTACTGCCTATAATCACAACTAGGAAATATCTTCCATATCAGCTAGTTTTGCAAGGGAACACGTTATAGGTACTTTTCATTTTTAATGTATAGTTTCAAATGCAGGCAATATGTTTTCTTTGCTTTTATTTTACAGGAAATACACACAGTTATATGCAGCTATGGTCGATGACTCAGATGAGGGCTCTTGTAAAAGTCATGTTGACTCAGGGAATGTAATTACATTGTGAAAGGTGTCACAAATGAATGGAATACTCTTCAACTTCATTTCATAATTCTCTATCTCTATCATTAGGACCAATCTTTGTCGACATCTGAGATAACTGCAAATCTGGCAGTTTGCATAGATCACAAGAATGTCAGCAGATTTCAATTCAATTTTAAATTCAGTTTATTTGTATAGCACCAAATCACAGTACAATCATCTCAAGACACTTTACACAGAAACCCAACAAACCCCTTATGAGCATGCACTTGGTGACGGTGGTTTGGGGTGAGTGAATAGAGGAGAGAGAGAAAAGAACAACAACAATAAACAACAACTTAACACTGAGCAGGTTGGTGGGGCCAGTAACTGCACTTCAGCTCCAGGACCAGGGACACCTGCAGAAGCTACAGTGAGAGAGAGAGGACAAACTACGGGAGAGAGAAGGTACAAAATTAGGCATTCAGATGTCTGGGGTGGGGCCATCAGAGGATTTAAGCTAAGTACATCTTCTGAGTCTAAGGACTTGCTTGTGAAGTTCACTGATGATATTGACAGATTTGAAGAGGGGATTGATACAGGCGGGCCTAAAACAGAGTTCCTCACACTCCCGGTGAAGTGCTTGCAACATTGGCAAATCTTTGAAGCACCTCCACAGAGTCATGCCTACTGTGCCCTATCCCTGACTACAATGCCTCAGGTACAATGTTTTGTATGGTGCTTCTTTCAGTGTGTTGGATTGGTACTTGTTTAATGCAAATTACTAATTTAAACTACATTATATGTGAGCAGCAGTCAGAGAGGATGAGCACTATCTGGCAGGGAAAATGATTGTCCATGGTGCACGAGGGTCTGGTCCACATTTCCTGTCAAAGGATCTCATCAGTCATATGTTGGTGAAATTGACCTTCAGTGCAACTATCATAGACATTGAAGATGAAGACGTAGGGAAAGTACAGAATGAGGTATACAGGTTATGAGTTGGGTGTGCAATGTCAGCAACAATAATTGATTGGTGAATGTTTCAGAAGGCAAGAAAAAGCAAACCAATCAGCAGAAGATGAAAACATCCGTTTAGATCTCTTCTTTTCTTATTATTATATTATTAGTTATATAATATATTAATATACATATTATTAGTAGTAGTATTATATTTATTTTAGAGATGAAATACACAGAAAATGTCTCCACTATTAAATGAGTGTACCTGTAGGCCAGTGTGTTACTCATAGTCTTGTACATTTCACTGAAACTGCAACTCTTATGTACCACAGCTTGAAATGTTTGTCTGACTGATCAGAATGATGTGGAACAACACCCATATATGCCTGTATAGGGCTCCTGTGTGTTTAGGTAAAGCATGTATCCTCATTGGAGTCACTGAAGGACCTACTTCTGAAAAACAACACCATGTTTGCAACTGCTGGCTGTCTGAAGCGTGAGGTCGGTGAAGCAGGAGGATGAAATTGTGAATATATTTCTAAAGTGGTATAGAATCGGTCCAGACTCTTCCACTACACAGCCATGTTGTTGTCACAGATGCAGTGTGCAGTTAAACTTTGTCCTGCTAAAATATCCAAGGCCATCTTTGAAAAAGGACTTGGAGCATATGCTGCTCTAAAACCTGATATATCTTTCAGCATTGATGGTACCGTTCCAGACGTGCACTAATGAACCCCCTATACCATCAGAGATGCAGGCTTTTGATCTGAGAGAACAAGCTTTAAGGTTCCTCTCCTCTTTAGTCCAGAGGTCACAGCGCCCATGGTTGCCATAAAGAATGTCAGATTTTGATTCCTCTGACCACAGAACAATTTTCCACTTTAAAACAGACCATTTTACATGAGCCCTGGCCCAGAGAAGATGGAGGTGTTTCTGGATCAGGTCCATGTACGGCTGCTTCTTTGCATGATAAAGCTTGAACTTGCATTTCTGGATGGCAAAGTGAACTGTGTTCACAGACAGTGATTTCTGGAAGTGTTCCTGAGCCCATGCAGTGATGTCCATCACAGAACCATGACTGTTTTTAATGCAGGGCCATCTGAGGACCCAGTCTTGTGTTTCAGCCTTGTCCCTTCACAGACTTCCCCAGATTCTCTGAATCTTTTGATGATATTATGTACTGTAGATGATGATATATTTAGTCTTTGCAGTTTTCTGTTGAAAAACATTATTATGGCAATTTGTAGATGCAGCTTTTCACAGACTGGTGAACCTATGTCTATCTTTGACTTTTCATACCCAATCATGTTACTGACCTGTTGCCAATTAACCTAATTAGTTGCAGATGATGCAGATGTGCATTTGTAATGCACTTTACATTTAAAAAATCTCAAAGTGCTGTACATCATGAATAAAAACACCTGCAGTACATTTTTAAGTTAGAAATGTTGGGATAAAAATATAAATAGTTCTGCTCCTCCGTGGCTGATTTTAAATTTATAGAAGAGTTCAGAATGTCCCACTGACTTACAGCTCTATGTCTTCACATGTTATTTCACTGTACAGTCACTGGGGGGTAGTATTGGATAAATCATGGCTGTATAGTGCTTGTGCTTTTGTGCAGGAAGGTCAAAAATGATCCTGCTCACGGAGGCTGTTTTTAATATTTATAAATGATTTTGTGAATTTAAAAATATCGCGCGGATCATGGAGGTTTTTCCATGGGAGTCAGGCAGAGTAATGGTCTCCTTCTCCACTGACTAAAGGGTGGTCGCTGGGTGGGCAGCAGTTTCACAGGATTCATGTTTTCTCACATGGATCAGTAACTGATCTCTTCTTACAAGGGTTTTTGGACAGTAAGGGCAGTGAAAGTGAGAAGATGTCGACAGGACTGTAGACCACATTTATAAATGGTGAATTCTGCAACATCCAAACAGAAGATAAATTAATATCTTGTTGACATATTGATGCCTGCAAGCAGTGAGCTCACACTTCAAATATGAAAAGGGCAAAACATTATAGTTCTGTCAGCTAAAAGTTCATTCATACTGAAAGACCAATAGTCTATATTAACAACACACTGAACTAGTATTAACTAGGAAAGTGACTCACGTCGACAGTTTTATAATCACTTGCTATTCTTCACATTTAGTTTCACACAACTTTATGTTGAATCCGAGAATGATTCTTAATGTGGTTCTCAAATTTCAATCACTTCCGGCGTAGCTCAATATGTCTCTGTATAGTCACGTTACATACACAGTCACACACAGTGAACATGAACTGGCTGTGGTTTCTTGATGGGGTTTCATTATCAATATGTTCGTTTTTTCCGCGAACACAACACATAAACGGATGTTGCAGGACGCACAACCCGCCATATTGTGTCATAGGCCAATGTTAGTGTTGTGATTTTGTAGGTGCTTAAATGACAATGACAATGATAATGAGAACAACAATAATAACAATAACAATAATAATACTTATTAATAATCTGATGATATACGTTATTATTATGGTTCTCATTATTAATAAATATATTGTCATTAATAATACATAATAATAATTATTATTATTATCTGTATGTGTAGGGCAGTTTTCGAATCAAAGTGACAAAGTTCTGCACAAGACGTTAAAAACAATGAATAAACTCATGTAACTATAGACATACAAACAAAAGTAAAGTGCAGTATTATAGATACAGCCACAGCCAAGTACTCATATCAAACCCCACCCAGTTTAAAATGCGACTTGTTGTGCATGTGTGAGTCACTCGGGGAAGCGGGATGTCATAGGCTCAACCTATGGCGCTAAAAAATCAAACTTAGAAACTTAGTATAAAAGGCTCGTCCTAAAGCGTGCTGTCCTGTATACTGCACTGGAGCTCCTCATGAGCAGACATCATCTGAGATCAACTCTACACCTGCCACAGTTTATTCCTGTTTATTCTACGCACATTCAAACTATGGATGGGAACAGAGGACCTGTCAGGGCCGCACTGCGCCGGACCCTGCTGTCTGTCCTGGATGTGATCTATGCGTTTGAAGTGCAGCTCAGCTACAGGGAGACTCACGGGCTGGTTTTGAATATTTCAGTTAGTTTCACAGTCTGACATTCTCCCGTTTCATTTGATCAAATATTGGTGATTCAGCCTGAACAAACAGACTATTGCTGTAATATATCAGATATAATAATGATATATAATGATAATGATAAATACTTATTGACCTGATTTGTTGCTTTGGTCCGAGTTCAACTCTTTAGGCCAGTGGTCGTGGCCTCCACAATTTCGTTACGCTTGCCGCCACTTAGGCCAGTTGGGCATTTACGTGTGATTTCCACACATCTGTCACGGGCAGTGGACGAGAGAAGGGATGTAGATGCCAGAGAAACACCTATGATGAATGTATACACAGTGAAACTTTACAACTCCAGATGTATTAATCAGACTCAATAATATATGAGAAAACATGGAACAGTTTAGTAGTTTAGCACTGTTGCCTAACAGCAAGAAGGTCGTGGGTGCGCATCCCGGCCTTTCTGTGTGGAGTTTGCATGTTCTCCCTGTGCTTGCGTGGGTTTACTCCAGGCACTCCGGTTTCCTCCCACAGTCCAAAAACATGCATGTCAGGTTGATTGGTGACTCTAAAATTGCCCGTAGGAGTGAGTGTGTGAGATTGTCTGTCTACATGTGGCTGGACTGGTGACCTGTCCAGGGTGTACCCCTGCCTTCCACCCGAGAGAGAGCTGGGATAGGCTCCAAAATGGATGGATGGATGGAACACTTTAGAAAGGTTTAAGGTCATTAAGGTGATAGAATTATGAAACTGTCACGGTTTAACAACAGAGTTGTCAGATATAGTGCAGATTGTGTATCATTGCTTCTTATAGTTCTTCTCTTTGTGTTTCTGATTTAAGAAGATTCTTTCTTTTTGTCAGTGTATTTATCAGAGCATCCCCACAAAAAAGACGATTATTCACGTGTACTTTGTTTGTACATGTCAGAGATAAACTAAACAAAATTATACTCAAGTATACTTGACTTATACTGACAGGTATACAGAAAAAATTGAAATGCATTCAGCCTGTGCTTTTCCTTATATTCAGGTGTACTTGGCTTGTACAACAGTGTATCTGGACTATACTTGTACTTCATTTTTTGATATAGATATATCCTTAGTATAGTGAAGTTTGAGTTTTGGAAGAAGCCATAATAAAAATGTCCTGACTTCAAAAGTCTTTGTGTTGTTGTGAGTGTATTTAACAGTGCAGCTCAGTTTGAGCCATAGTGGATGGAAACTTCTATTCAACATAACAGCAGGTTCAAAAACCCTAAAGCTGTGAGTTGGAGCAGCTGATCAGACTGAAGGAAACAGGAGTGAGAAGATGTTAGTGCAGCTTGGTGTGGACACAAACACAGTCCTGAGTCAAACACACACAGGAAATAAAGCAGAGGCTGAGTCTGATCAACACCTAAGAAGGTCTGAATCCTGAAAAGCTTCAAAGGGCTTTTTAAAGCTCATCAGTGTGATGCTGCAGTAACAGCTGTGACACCTGACACAGGTTGAACCCTGATGGATTTACATGACACTTCAGCTTCATCGCTGTTTCTCTATTTCTGTGAAAACCTTCAGAAACCAGCTGTTTGTTGGTGACACCGACCCACCTCCATCTGGACTAGAGGACCAGAGACCCTCGGTCACGCCTGATGACGTCACGTGCGTGACCCTCACAGCCGCTATGAATGAAGACAGCTCCCGCCGGGGGCGGTGGCGCGCGCCTGTAATCCAAGCTACGGGAGGCTGAGGCTGGAGGATCGTTTGAGCTCAGGAGCTCTGAGCTGCAGCGGACTGTGCCGATCGGGTGTCCGCACTAAGTTCGGTATCGATATGGTGCTCCTGGGGGAGCCCGGGACCACCAGGTCGTCTAAGGAGGGGTGCACCGGCCCAGGACGGAAACAAAGCAGGTCAAAGCCCCCGTGCCGCTCAGTAGTGGGATCGCGCCTGTAAATAGACGCTGTAGTGCAGCCTGAGTGATACAGCGGGACCCGGTCTCTTTATACGGGTCAACAAACAACCGACACGACGCTCACGGTCAAACTTTATGTGGGGACACGATACAACAGCTTCATGTTTGTTGGTCCCACAGCGCCTCCACCTGGACCAGAGGAGCAATGACCATCAGTGACACCAGTCAATGCAACAGCACAGACTCAGTAAAGTCCCAGGGGTTTTCTCCACAGCACTGAGTGAACCTGGTCCAGAGGAGAACTGTTCATAATCACCCAACACTTTTCTCTTGGTTTTATCGTCCATAGAAATCAACTGTGTCCACAAAAGGTCAATTCTCTGCAAAAAAAGTACTTTACACGAAAAACATGATTCCTCTTCATCACTTCAGAATGAAGAAACGAGTCCACTGTCACAACAAACATCCATGTGTGTATGTAGACAAGCTGGATATCAGTGTGCAAGCAAAAAGACACATTAATATTTGTTTCTGATGGAGTCAGCACATCAATTTGCTCATGTTCTCTCACAAGAGACTTTATAGGGTAGTTTCATTATTTGTCCACACAGCCAGGTCTCCTGGACTAACACAGAGCATTGGATGTAGATGATGGTTTTAACTAGAGTGAAGCTTGAACTGCGATAAAACAGATCCGACTATAAACGAACTGCACACATGCAGCTTTTATGGAGCTGTGTTCTGCCTGTTTGATAAGATAATGACCAAACAGGCAAATTATTATTGCGACAAATGAAATTTCTATCTGATCATTCAGACAAACATGTTATTGATAATCATTTGTTCAGTCGCGTTTAGATCCGCACTGATGCAGCAGGTTGAAATGATTCATATGCGTCGCCTATAGGTGCTGTGCCACGTGCGTAAAATGCGCACGGCGCCTCTCTCAGTGCGGAGACGCACACACTGTATCAGTCCAGCTGCTGCCAGAGTTTGACAAACACAAAGGAAAGAAAACTTCATAGAAACAGTCGCAGGAAACAAACGGACAACGCTCAGTGTGTGAAAGACAGTGTCCCTAATTCTCATTAATGTCGTTGTTTTCTGACCAGTTATTTAAATGGACAGAGGCCGATCATTGTAGAGCAAAGCGGAAGAGCCTAAACTGAACATATATGACCTGTGCTGTGGGAGTTTTGGAGAAGTGTTGGTGTGTGTGTGTCCGCGCCTCCTTCACTTAAAGCCTCCAAATTGGCTTTTGCGCGCTCTGTGATGTTTATGGACCAGTGTCTGTGCTGGAAGAACATCTGGCGTCTTGTCTGCGGAAACAACCTTTAAAACCAATAAAGTCCAAACTTTGAATCCTGGACTAGTTTTCTCTTCGTGTCTGACACGGTGACGTTTGTTTGGTGAAAATAAACCTGAACGCTGGAAACTCTGACGCAGATACAGTGAAAATGGAAAATACCCGATGACCAGTCTGTAACAGATGAGCTGCAGTTTAGCTGCTCTATGAAAACACTGTCAAAACTCGTAGCCTGTGAATCCAGATGTTCACACGAAGACTGACACCAATTTTCTAGCAGAGAATATGACCGAGGACGCAGCCACATCTGTAATTTGAACCGTTTGATTTCTTCTTTTCCAGCCGATCATTCAGACACATCAGGTGTATAATTGTTGCTGAGCCATTAAAACAGAATCCGCTGGTCCAGTAGAATATGAGGAGGAAGTGTGAGTGAGGACCAGTCAGATCTGTAACTATATGGAGCTGATCTCAGCTCTGGGCTGACTGGATCCAACTTTAATCCCAGATGTGTCTGGAAACACACATGTGACAAAATGGAGGTCAAGGATTCCACGGTTGCTATGGTTTGTCTCCAGGTGCGTCATTTTGATAAGAACATCATTTAAAAGAAAATCAGGAAGAGGAAGGGACAAAATACCGGGCCTGCTCCGCCTAGCCTCTTAGAATTAGTCCCTCCCCTTAAGCTTAGAAAAATCCTGTAACTGGACTGATCGTTCACTCCACATCCTGCAGAGAAGGAAAACTTGGCAAATACTCACCCTGATTTTCTGAACCGAGCGGAGAGCGACGGAAACCTCGTGACTCCAAATATCATCTGCTGCTTCCAACAGCTTCAGAGTAAAACTCCAAGAAATTTACATGTCAGATGATGAGACACGGTACAAAGAATACGACAGAAAGAAAAACGCCTGCAAACGGTTTAATGCTTTTAAACATGTGCATTTATTTGATGAAACAATGATCTGACAACAATAAAGAAAATATGAAAATGGTGGATTAGACTGTATCTCTCCAGTGAAGCTGAATTACAGTGTTTTTGGAGAACCGATGGTGGTTTTTGAAAATGAATGACATAAATGAATGAAAACCGTGTCAGCGCTAAGTCTTCCTCTCTTCACCCATTTTACCAGGTCGTTGTCCTTTCAGGCAGTACACCGACAGGTCTTCTCCCCCAGTTCGCCTTCATCTTAACGTCGTTGTCGTGCCCTGCTACAACGCCTTCCTGATATGGCGAGAGCTCAGCCCCGGATGACTCACGGGCATGCGCATCAAGAGGATGCTCTTCCTGGAGCAGCTGGGCAAGGCGCTGGTGACGCCGGCCCTCGAGAGGAGGGCGCGTCTGCCCCGCACGGAAGCGTCCGCAGCGCCCGTCAGAGCCGCTCACGGGGCCGCCTCGCGTGGAGGCGGGCGCGGGCGCCTCCAGGAGCCCGCGCGTTCCCTCGCAGCAGCGGCAGCACCAGCAGCGTTTCATGAGGATGCGCAGCACATGACCCGTGTGCGGAATGCAAGGACAACACGAGGGTTAACCGAGCGGACAGTGAAGCCAGCCTCAACGGGGATGTCTTCAACCCTCATCCCGATCTCAGTCTTCGTCCCAGTCTCCGCTCAGCCCGAGTCTGTATCCGTGTTTCCTGCCTTTACCGTCGACTCCTCCAGAGGGGGCCGCCCAGGCTCCGTACCTGTGCGTAAACTTAAACGTTAAGGAACCACAGACATTTTCATAACGTCTTTATTGGTTTCAAACTATTATTCTATCAAGTAAATTTATGTTTAATGACGTTGAAGCGTTTTCAGTGCGTTTCGCTTTACGTCGTATTCTTTATACTGTGTTTCATCATCTGGCAGGTGGAGCTTCGTAGCTCAGCCCTCCTCCCACTCTCAGAGTTTTACTCTGCAGCTGTTGGAAGCGGCAGATGACGGTGCGAGCGTACAGAGCTACTCTGGTCTGATGTTGTTGAATATCAGCGTCAACAATCTGCTGATGGACACCACAGCAATTCTCTGTCTGGCCACGTCGATAGTCAAAACCAGCCCGTGAGTCTCCCCGTAGCTGAGCTCAACATTCAGGACAGACAGCAGTGTCCGGTCCGACTCAGGCGACGGTATGATGGCGTACGTTGGAGCTGGACGGACGGGTCTCGAAGACATTTTCGTCGTCGTGAAGTCTGACGGCTGTGGAGCTTTGCTCTCCGCTCGGTACCGAAACCCAGGGTGACCAGTTACGCGATTTCCTTCGCTCTTCGCACGCTTCCAAAGACCAGGGTGACCAGTTACGCGATTTCCTTCGCTCTTCGCACGCTTCCAAAGACCAGGGTGACCAGTTACGCGGTTTCCTTCGCTCTTCGCACGCTTCCAAAGACCAGGGTGACCAGTTACGCGGTTTCCTTCGCTCTTCGCACGCTTCCAAAGACCAGGGTGACCAGTTACGCGGTTTCCTTCGCTCTTCGCACGGTTCCAAAGACCAGGGTGACCAGTTACGCGGTTTCCTTCGCTCTTCGCACGGTTCCAAAGACCAGGGTGACCAGTTACGCGGTTTCCGTCGCTCTACGCACGGTTCAGAAAATCAGGGTAAGCAATTGCGAAGTTCTCCTCCTCTGCAGGATGTGCAGTGAAGGATCAGTCCCCTTACACGATTTTTATAAGCTTAAGGGGAGGGACTAATTCTAAGAGGCTAGGCGGAGCAGAACAAGAGCCCCGGGAGCCCGCGTGTACCCTCGCAGTGGCGGTTCTTATCCGTGTTTCGCGCCTTCCTGATATGGCGAGAGCTCAGCCCCGACTGACTCACGGGCATGCGCATCAAGAGGAGGCTCTTCCTGGAGCAGCTGGGCAAGGCGGTGGTGTCGCCGGCCCTTGAGAGGAGGGCGCGTCTGCCCCGCACGGAAGCGTCCGCGGGGCTCGTCAGAGCCGCTCACGAGGCTGACTCGCGTGATGACCGGCTCCGGGAGCCCGCGTGTTCCTTCGTCGCAGCAGCAGCAGCCCTGGGCCCAGTCTCCGCTCGCGCCCGAGTCCTTACCTGCGTTTTCTTATCCGTGAAAAGTACCCCGTCGTGAGAACGCGCATTTCAAGATAGTCGCTTTATAACGAAACCAAACGAACAGCAGCCACCTCTCTCATTATCGCTATCTTTCTACATCACATTTTGTTCTCACTGAAGTTCATTTATAGTAACTAGAAAGTGTATTGGAATATTGTTTAGCAAGAGAGTGAGGACTAGGCGAGCTTGAATTCCTTAAATCTGAACTGAAAACTCTGTCTTCACACGATTTCCTGCTTTTTCCTCCACATTGTGATTACTTCAACTGAAAACTGACACACTGTGTGGCGGGTTCAGTATTTGATGCTCTGGTTGACTTTCAGTTCGTGATCACCTGCAGAAAACCTCCAAGGTCTGTGCGTAAAAGCAGCGCGGACACGTTTGCGCCCAGGCTGACCCATCGAATCTGTACTGACGTGTTTGTGCGTCTGCGTCCGTTACTGTGTTTTCATGTTCACCCACAAATGATGTTTAAACCAAGTAAATAAGGTTTTAATAAAAATGGCACAATATACATTTTTTTCCTAGTTTGTCATTTTGTTTAATGTTGTAAAGGAAAAACAAACCAACAATATTTCAACATTTTATTCAGTGTTTCGTTGACAGAAACAGGTTCCAACATGAGCTCTCACTTTATTCAAGAATGTATTTCTTAGGAGAAAACAGCTGATTGTTCTAAAATATACTTAGTGACTGACGTTTACAAAGAGACAGAAGCAGCCGATCTGATCGCAGTTTAGTTGTGTGTGTCTCCTGCTGTCACCGTCATCCGCAGTAAACAAAGTGTGTGTGTTCATGTTGTCGTTGAGGTGGTGAACACGGAGCTTAAAGTCCAGTTCGCTCGGCTCCTCGTCCGTCAGCACAGTGAGTGTTTCATCATATGACAGACTCAGTCTCAGAAGCAAGTTAGAAATCAGCCTTGCCATATTATGCATCACCTTCCCAAAGCGACTTTAAGACACATTATTCCCGAATAGGGCATTCAAATCTCGGCATGCAAATTTCGGCAGGCATGCAGATCCATTGGCTTTATTTGCTTAAGCATTTGAAAACATATTTTTTCAAATGTTACTGATTTAAGAAACACTTTGTCTCTTATCCACCTTGTAAATCATGTGCAGACTGTTGCTTCCTGCAGAGAATAAACTTCTTGAGTTAACAATTAAAGACAATCCGCCCTGCATCCATAGCTCACTTGAATTTGACAATGAAAGAGTCTGATTAATACATCTGGAGCTGTAAAGTTTCACTGTGGATACATTCATCATAGGTGTTTCTCTGGCATCTACATCCCTTCTCTCGTCCACTGCCCGTGACAGATGTGTGGAAATCACACGTAAATGCCCAACTGGCCTAAGTGGCGGCAAGCGTAACGAAATTGTGGAGGCCACGACCACTGGCCTAAAGAGTTGAACTCGGACCAAAGCAACAAATCAGGTCAATAAGTATTTATCATTATCATTATATATCATTATTATATCTGATATATTACAGCAATTGTCTGTTTGTTCAGGCTGAATCACCAATATTTGATCAAATGAAACGGGAGAATGTCAGACTGTGAAACAAACTGAAATATTCAAAACCAGCCCGTGAGTCTCCCTGTAGCTGAGCTGCACTTCAAACGCATAGATCACATCCAGGACAGACAGCAGGGTCCGGCGCAGTGCGGCCCTGACAGGTCCTCTGTTCCCATCCATAGTTTGAATGTGCGTAGAATAAACAGGAATAAACTGTGGCAGGTGTAGAGTTGATCTCAGATGATGTCTGCTCATGAGGAGCTCCAGTGCAGTATACAGGACAGCACGCTTTAGGACGAGCCTTTTATACTAAGTTTCTAAGTTTGATTTTTTAGCGCCATAGGTTGAGCCTATGACATCCCGCTTCCCCGAGTGACTCACACATGCACAACAAGTCGCATTTTAAACTGGGTGGGGTTTGATATGAGTACTTGGCTGTGGCTGTATCTATAATACTGCACTTTACTTTTGTTTGTATGTCTATAGTTACATGAGTTTAGTCATTGTTTTTAACGTCTTGTGCAGAACTTTGTCACTTTGATTCGAAAACTGCCCTACACATACAGATAATAATAATTATTATTATTACAACTTGTTAATGACAATATAATTATTAATAATGAGAACCATAATAATAATGTATATCATCAATTTATTATTACATATTATTATTATTATTATTATTATTACTATTATTATTATTATTAATAAGTATTATTATTATTATTGTGGTAAGGTTGCATTTAAGTACCTACAAAATCACAACACTAACATTGGCCTATGACACAATATGGCGGGTTGTGCGTCCTGCAACATCCGTTTATGTGTTGTGTTCGCGGAAAAAAAGAACATATTAATAACGAAACCCCATCAAGAAACCACAGCCAGTTCATGTTCACTGTGTGTGACTGTGTATGTAACGTGAAGTTATACAGAGACATATTGAGCTGCGCTGGATGTGATTGGGCGGAGCTGGATGGGCGGGACTGGATGGACGGAGCTGGATGTCAAAATTTGAGAACCACATTAAGAATCATGCTCGGATTCAACATAAAGTTGTGTGAAACTAAATGTGAGGAATAGCAAGTGATTATAAAACTGTCGAAGTGCTAGTTCAGTGTGTTGTTAATATAGACTATTGGTCTTTCAGTATGATTTAACTTTTAGCTGACAGAACTATAATGTTTTGCCCTTTTCATATTTGAAGTGTGAGCATCAATATGTCAACAAGATATTAATTTATCTTCTGTCTTTACAACATTAACCGAAATGACAAACTAGATAAAAAATGTGTATTGGGCCATTTTTATTAAAACCTTATTTACTTGGTTTAAACATCATTTGTGGGTGAACATGAAAACACAGTAACGGACGCAGACGCACAAACACGTCAGTACAGATTCGATGGGTCAGCCTGGGCGCAAACGTTTCCGCGCTGCTTTTACGCACAGACCATGGAGGTTTTCTGCAGGTGATTACGAACTGAAAGTCAACCAGAGCATCAAATACTGAACCCGCCACATAGTGTGTCAGTTTTCAGTTGAAGTAATCACAATGTGGAGGAAAACAGAGTTTTCAGTTCACATTTAAGGAGAGAAAGTGTAGCTGTTTAATAAGGAAGGCTCTGTCTCTCACTCACACACCGAGAAAACTCAGCTGCTTCTGCAGTTTCCTGTCACTGTAAAATTTTGTCAATGAGTGTATTTTCTAACAATGTGCTGTTTTATCCGAAAACATACAGTCTTGGAAAAACATGACAACAAACTGACAGACTAGAAAGAAAACCTATAATGTGACATTTGTATTCAGACTTTATTTACATGGTTCAAATCTCTAACGAGATGAACATGAAAACACAACAATGGATGCAGGACGCACAAACACGGTAGTTCGAGTTTTATTGAGTTTTAAAGAGGACACACATCCTAACACAGTTTCTCCGACACACTCTCTGAAATGTCTCCGCTCGGCTCTGAACAAGACTGACCTACGAGGAGCAGCGCGGACTTCTTGGTGATCCTCATAACGCGGCTGCTGAAGACTGAGGTTCAACTTCCGCAATGGAGCAGTGTAGGTTCAGACTGGAGGCTGGAGGCGGAGACTGGAAGCATGAATGACACCCTGAACTCTGCCCCTGACTCTGTGTGTGAAGCAGGAAACTGCACAGGTGTTGTCTGAAAGAGACTGACTGCCAGAAACTGGTAAAGACCTTCTAACATTAAATAGGTGAACAGGACTCACCTGTCAGATATCTGTCATGTATTTATGACCATCAGAGCTGGAATTTAAGGTAATGACATTTGGACTAATAACAATACTTCATTGACTTGAATGGGGAAAACTAATTCAAATATCTCCAATTCCCACAATGTGGCAATTATCATTACAGATCACAGTTAAAATAGCTAAGAATTCTGTTAGTTCTTGTATGGACCTGAAAAATTCATGTTGAAGTTTCTGTTTCTTTTTAGTCATTTAGCATAGTTTGCATCTATTTTTGTCATTTTGTGTCTTTTTAAAGTCACTTTGAAAGGTTAGTGGAGCTAATGTGAATGATTTAATACATTCAATTCAATTCAATTTTATTTGTATAGCGCCAAATCACAATACAAATCATCTCAAGGCACTTTACAAAAACTAAAACTAAAAACCCAACAATTCCCTTATGAGCAAGCACTTGGCGACAGTGGAGAGGAAAAAACTCCCTTTAACGGAAGAAAAAAACCTCCAGCAGAACTGGGCTCAGTTTGGGCGGCCATCTGCCTCGACCGGTTGGGGTGAGTGGATAGAGCAGAGAGAAAAGAACAGCAACAATAAACAACAAATAGACACTGCAAGTTGGTGGGGCCAGTAACTGCACATCAGCGATAAACAGCTCCAGGACCAGGGACACCTGCAGAAGGTACAGAGAGAGAGAGAGAGAGAGAGAGAGAGGGAGGGAGAGAGCACAAACTAGGGGAGAGAGAGAGCACAAGGTTAGTAACATTCAATGGTGGAATATACATGAGGTGGGAGAGAAGGGGGGGGGCTCAGTGCACCGATGGTCCTCGGGCAGTCTAGGCCTATAGCAGCATAACTAACTAAGGGATGGTTCAGGGTTGCCTGAAGCCAGCCCTAACTATATGCTTTGTAAAAGAGGAAGGTTTTAAGTCTAGCCTTAAAAGTACAGAGAGTGTCTGCCTCCTGAACCCAGGCTGAGAGCTGGTTCCACAGGAGAGGAGCTTGATAGCTAAAGGCTCTGCCTCCCATTCTGCTTTTGAGAACTCTGGGAACCACAAGTAGGCCTGCACTCTGAGAGCGAAGTGGTCTATTGGGATAATATGGTACTATGAGGTCTTTAAGGTATGAAGGAGCTTGATTATGAAGGGATTTGTATGTGAGAAGAAGGATTTTAAATTCTATTCTATATTTTACAGGGAGCCAATGAAGAGAAGCAAATATAGGAGAAATATGATCTCTCTTGCTAGTTCCTGTCAGGACTCTGGCTGTGGCATTCTGGATTAATTGGAGGCTTTTTATTAAGATATTAGGACATCCAGATAGTAATGAGTTACAGTAATCTAGCCTTGAGGAAACAAATGCATGGACTAGTTTTTCTGCATCATTTTGAGACAGGATGTTCCTAATTTTGGAAATGTTGCGCAGGTGAAAGAATGCAGTCCTAGAAATTTGTTTTATGTGTGAGTTAAAGGACATGTCCTGGTCAAAAATAACTCCAAGGTTTTTTACAGTAGTGCTGGAGGCCAGGGCTATGCCATCTAGAGTAGCTATAATTTTAGAAAAGTTATTTCTGAGATTTTTAGGCCCAAATATAATGACTTCAGTTTTCTCCGAGTTTAAAAGTAAAAAGTTACTGGTCATCCAAGCCTTTATGTCAGTTAGACAGGCTTGAAGTCTGGTTAACTGGTTTGTGCTAACAGGTTTAATAGATAGATATAACTGAGTGTCATCCGCATAGCAGTGGTAATTAATAGAGTGCTTCCTAATGATATATCCTAAAGGAAGCATGTACAGGGTGAACAGAATCGGTCCTAGCACAGAACCTTGTGGAACTCCATAACTAACTTTTGTTCGTGTGGAAGGTTCATCATGGACATGAACAAACTGGAATCTGTCCGATAAATAGGATTGGAACCACTTTAACGCTGTTCCTCTGATACCAATCACATGCTCCAGTCTCTGTAATAAGATGTTGTGGTCAATGGTGTCGAATGCTGCACTAAGGTCTAGGAGGACAAGTATCGAAACAAGTCCATTATCTGAGGCTAAGAGAAGATCGTTGGTAACTTTCAACAGTGCTGTTTCTGTACTATGATGTGCTCTAAATCCTGATTGGAAATCTTCAAATAGTTCATTCCTGTGTAAGTGGTCTGATAGCTGCTTAGCAACAGCTTTTTCTAGGATTTTAGAAATAAATGGCAGGTTGTTGTATATTTCCATAGGGGTATGATAAAGTCTGTTTTATATTTTAGTATCTATAATATTATGTATAGAATGAATTGTCCTAAAGTGTGTAGCTGCCTAATGTGGGACATTTCAGCTCTAATGCCTGTAAGTTTTCCTAAAACTAATGAAGGACAATGAAACCATGAGTTATAGCACAAAGCTGTGATGTTTTGTGATTAAAGTCATATGACATCTGAAACGTCCAATCACAGATTAGAGTGCAGGGACCTTCAAAAGGGAAACACCCCATAAACCAGTTCAAAGTCTAAGTTGAAGAGATCAGACCCTAACAGAGAGGGGTCCGGCCCTGAGACACCCCATTGTTGTTTGTCTTAGTTCTTCATTCTTTCGCAGTGGCAGTATCGTGGCCTATGAGGGTTGTCTGAGGCATGATTATTGCTAGTTGAAAACTTTACCCAATACCCCGCTTGCCGACTTGAAATATAGTCGATAATGGCAATTTTTGATGGTCTCTAAGGAGACTGATGATGTGCTGAATATCAAGCTCTGTCACATATTCTGATAACAGGTGACTTTAACATCCATGTTGATCATCCTGAAGACAAACTCACAACAGATTTCTGTGCAGAACTTCAAACACTCCTGCAACATGTGAGAGGCCCACACACACTCACGGTCACACACTGGATTTAGTTTTAACAAAAGATGTTATTTCAAACATTATTGTCAAGAACATTGGCCTCTCTGACCATTTCTGTGTTTTCTTTGACATGTCAGTTTTACCTGCTGTCCAAAAGTGTGTCATGTAATTGTTTTGTGTCCCTTTCTGAACTGTTTCCAGTCAAACCACTCTGCCACAAATGGGCTCCAGCAGACAAGATTGAAGTTTTTAATACATTTGCAAAATAATCTTTGTTATATCAGTTCCTGGATATATATTAATGGGCAAAATGTCAATTTTAATATTCAATTTACACTGTAATAATGTGTAAAAGATAAATGATTCTTTCTGAAGCCACTGTATATATACTAATAATATATTCACACTGAACTTGTATAGATGTATTTTAACTTGTGTATGATGTATAACAGGAATATTGTTTGCCAAAGGCAAAACGTGGAAAGACATGAGACGGTTTGCCCTCACCACCCTCAGAGATTTTGGGTTGGGCAAAGGAGTGGGTGAGGATAAAATCTGAAAGGAATGCATCCATCTGATCTAGATGTCAAAAGCATGAATGTATGGAGTTGCTACAACACAAAAAAACAACTAAACATTTCTTCCATAGAAACTCTGGAAATTAAACTGCAACTCATATTACTGCTTGCATTTCTTTCACAAGGGCTGTTATGATCAGGACGCCCAGCTATCAAGTATACTGACTTCCAATTTCAAAACATGGTGAGAAGAGTCAATGAGACCATACGTGTTATAGGTTCTGCATAAATCCAGGTAAGCATGTAGACTGTAAGTTGATTATTGAAACAAATGTATATTTTAGTAATAAGACCAACAATAGGAATATTATTAAAACACAGACTGTTAGGAACCAAAAATCTCATTAAAGTTTCCTGTTAAGCATGAACATGTTTAATTTATAAAACCTACATGGCTTGTTGTTTGGTGCACATTCATCTTTATGAAACAATGTTCTTTTTACTGATGTGGTACAGGGTAACATGTTTCCCCAGCTGATTGGCTGCATAAAAAAACAGCAACTGGTATTAAGAAATGTTGAAGGAATAAGATGTCAAGGATTTAATGAAAAACCTGAAAGAGACACTTAACTCTCACATATGCAGGGACTGGTGGACTGTTTTTTGACTCAGAGATAAGAGGTAAAGCAATATCTTTTACATTTTCCATCTCAGCAAGTGGCAATTGTAGGAGCCAATGTTAAATGTATTTGTTAATGTATTTTGGGCCCTCACCACTTGGGGGCAGTATGTGGACATAGGGTTTTTAAGTCGGTGTTTTATCCACGTAGAGGGAGTAGGCCTGGGGGTGGGGAATGCACACAGTTTTTACCACACTTGGGGAAGTTAAGGCATCCACTATTCATCATTGCAAGTATGTATTTTCATTATGTTTAATAAAGCAAAAGCTGTGACGCTTCATCAACAGTAAGCAGTGAAATAGGACCTGATGACAGTATTTCAAATGTGTCTACAAAATCCCAATGTAGCAAAGTGTCAAAAGGTTCAGCAAGTACTTCAAGTTCAACTTCTTCTGCACAGATAAAAGCGATGGCAGAAAGGGCTGCGTTATTACAACATGCTGCTACTATGGAGAAGAGACATATCTTAGAGGAGGAAGAAGAAAAACCTCACATTCAAAGTGAAAGACTTAAGAGACAAAAGGAACAACTTATGATGAATGTAAAAATAGCAGCCACCGATGCAAAGTTGTCAGTTTTAAACCCCAGTGATGTTGGAAGCAGTAAAAAGGCATCATGTAATGACTCAAAGCGTAAAAACCCACATTCATTGAAATCTGATTTACAAGTACATCTTCCTGGTAATTCTACTCAAGTTGTAGTGCACTGTACAACTACACAACAAGCTGCAGGCGTACAGGATGGCACAGCTGCTGTTCAAAATAATCCCGTCTTACATTCCCAAGTACAAGCTTATTCTTTGTAACCTCATGTCCATCTGATACAGGGTAAAGTACTTTGTATAACATCATGCAGCAACAAGCAAACATAACAGCTCAACTTATGCATAGGGAGGATGTGACTTCATTACCTCCTAGAGTAATTTCAATCTTTGATGGAGATCCCTTACAGTTTGCTGCCTTCATTCAAGCTTTTGGGCATGGAATTGAAAGAAAGACCACAAATAACCAGGATTGCTTGTTTTATTTGGAACAGTACACTAGAGGACAACCAAGAGAGTTGGTCAGAAGTTGCCATCACATGTCAGCAGAACAAGTATTCCGTAAAGCCAAGAATTTGTTGAAGGAACACTTTGGTCACGAGATGAAAATCACTGCAGCCTACATGGAAAAGGCTTTGAATTGGCCTGCAATAAAACCTGATGACATCAGTGGTTTGCAAGCATATGCTTTGTTTCTGAGAGGGTACTGCAATGTAATGGTAAACTTGCAGTATATGGATGAAATTAATGTTTCATGAAATGTCACACTCTCTGATCCTCTCTTTGGAGATATTAAAGACACACAAGCACCTATATCCCATAAAGCCAAAGTCAAATCTGTACCTTATCGTGGTAGGGGGCGAAATTCAGCTGCAGTGGCTGTCGTCAACACTGTTGAAGGGTTTCAATCTAAAGTCCACCCATCACAGCACAGTTTTTCATCCTGTTGCTATGCATGCAAAGAAATTCATGTTTTGGAAAAGTGCCCTGAGATTCAGAAAATGACTCACAGACAAAAGATTGACTTCTTGAAGTATCGTGGAATTTGCTTTGCATGTTTGAAATTTGGACACCTTAGCAAAGACTGTACGAATCGTCAGACTTGTAGTATGTGTAGTCAGAAGCACCCTACTATACTGCATATCTCAGCTAACGGTAAACCCATTAAAGAGAAACAAGTGAGTAATGCTCTTGTTACTTTGCAGACCTATGCTCACATTGGGGCCAGAGAACAGGATTGTTCTTTGTCCATTGTGCCAGTACAGGTAAAATCTAAGCTTGGAGATTTTACAGTAACAACATATGCTTTCTTGGATCCAGGGAGCACTGCCACTTTTTGCACCGAAGGCCTTATGCGGAAGCTGAAGATGACCGGGACAAAGAAGTGCATATTGCTCCGAACAATGGGGCACAAAAATGTAGTAAACACAACTGTGCTCACTGGGCTGGAGATCTCAGTGTTATCTGAGGCTAAATTCATGGATTTGCCAGAAGTCTTTGCTCAGAAGACACTACCTGTAAGTAAAGATAATGTGCTTAATCCAGATGATTTATGAAAATGGAGCTATTTGGATAATGTAAAAATTCCCAAACTGGATGCTGAAATTGAATTGTTAATTGGCACAAATGCTCCTAACCTCTTGGAACCATGGGAGATCATCAATAGTGAAGGTGATGGACCCTATGCCGTCAAGACCATATTGCGGTGGGTCATAAACGGTCTTGTGAAGGAAACAGATGACAGGCGGAAGATTGGCTTTCAATCAGTCACTGCTAATAAAATTCTGTTACCAAGCTGGAAGAACTATTGGTTGCTCAGTACAATCATGATTTTTATGAGAAATCTTCAGAGGATGATTTCAAAATGTCTAGAGAAGATCAGAGGTTTATGAAGATAATGGAACAGTCAATTAGCATTGAAAATGGTCACTATTGTATAGACCTACCCTTCAGAAAGACTGATGTCATCATGCCTATTAATAGGTGCGTTGCAGAACAACGTTTAAAGAGCTTGAAAAGGAAGTTCAGTTGCAACCAGGAGTTTCAAGAAGAGTACACTGTTGGGTGTTTTGACTAGATTTAGGCAAGAACATGTGACTTTGATGGCAGACATTCAGGCCATGTTCCACCAAGTAAAAGTATCAAAGAAGAATGTGGATTTTCTTTGTTTTTTATGGTGGCCCAACGGTGATACCACACAAAGCTTCAAAGAATACAGAATGAAAGTCCATTTGTTTGGAGCTATTTAATCACCAGCTTGCAGCAATTTTGCTTTGAGAAAACTTGCCGAAGATCACCAGGATTGCTTTCCAAATAAAGTCTTGAATTCTATCCTGCATAGCTTTTATGTAGATGATTGTTTAATATCTGTTCCCACCGAAGAGGAGGCGCTTCAAATGGTTAAAGACTTAACTACAGTTTGTTCCAAAGGAGGATTTCAGTTATCCAAATGGATAAGTAATAGCCATTAAGTGCTAGCAAATGTTCCAGAAGAACGTCTGTCAAAATCGACGAAAGATCTCAATCTGGATAAAGACAACCTGCCTGTGGAAAGAGCGCTTGGCTTGCACTGGTGTGTGGAATCTGATGCATTCATGTTCAAGATTGCTGTAAGTGAAAGACCATATACAAGACGAGGCGTTTTGACAGTTGTTGGTTCTATTTATGATCCCTTGGGATTTTTTTCCCCACTAATACTTCCTTCCAAGTTGCTGTTACAGGAATTGTGCAAAAAAAACATTGGATGGGATAATGAAATGCCACAAACCCTTTCACGCCAATGGTCTGAGTGGCTGCAAGATCTCAACAAGGTAGCTATGGTGAAAGTTGACAGATGTATCAGGCCAAAGGATTTTGGAACGATCAGGACAGCTCAATTGCATCACTTTTCAAATGCAAGTCAATGTGGTTATGAAACTGTTTCTTACTTGCATCTGGAAGATGAAAATAAAATGGTAAGACTTTCCTTCATGCTTGGAAAATCCAGAGTTACTCCTTTGAAACAGATAACTATACCAAGACTTGAACTTGCTGCTGCTGTTTTAGCAGTCAGAATTGACAAGATGCTTAAGAAGTTAACTTCAATGGGATCTAGATAAGTCAGTGTTTTGGACAGACAGCCAAACTGTATGGAAGTATATTGCCAATGATGCCAAAAGGTTTCATACATTTGTAGAGTGTCGTTCATCAGGGATGTAACAGACGTTGTACAGTGGAGACATATTGGTACAAAATTGAATCTGGCTGATGATGCCTCTAGAGCAGGGGTATTCAACTAAAATGTAAAGAGGTCCAGTTAGAGAAAATGTCTTGAAGCAAAGGTCCAGAAGATCATAATGTCTGACTAGTTAGTGTGATATATATTTAAGTAGCCTAGTAGTTTTATCAACATCTGCATGTAATCAATACCTGACTGTCAAATCAGATGAATTCATAATCTTTATGTTGTGTCTCATAATGGCGTTTCACATTGACACTTTTAATGAGTGCCACAGTTTCTGAACATATGAGACACACTGGTTTAGTGTTCCCAGTGGGAAGTATGAACAGAAACTTTTCTTTTTTTGGAGGGCGCCATTTGTTCCTTATTTTTCTCTCCCTTTCTCCGTCTCACTCGGCTGTTTCTCTCCCTTTGTTTTCAACATGTATCGCCTTTTTTCTTTTTCTTTGTAACCGTCTTTTCATGTGTAACTTGCCTCTAGCTCTGTTTACACTGTAGCGTCGTAATGTTTACTGCTGGGAATGCACAGACTTGATTGGCTGAGTGGTATCACGTGGGATGGCTCAACTCGCATGCAATTGGTCTGTGCATTTCCACTACCATGAAGTCTACAAAAGCCGGTGGACATAAAAGCGTCCCGTTAGGTTTTAAATCATAACCTTCTCTAGGTACGGGTCCGTATGGGGCAGCTTTTGGGTCCGCACCCGGACCGCGGTCCGCCTGTTAGTGACCTAGGCTCTAGAGGCATGTCTATTGAAAACTTCTTGAAGTCCAGCAGATGGATACAGGGTCCAGATTTTCTGTTAGAATCTTGAGGATGGCTACAATCCTCTTTTGACCGAGCCTTGATGGATGATCCCGAGGTAAAAAAAGATACAGTGGTAAACGCTGCCATTTCAAACTGTTCTGACAGTGCTACTCATCAACTCCTGAACTATTTTTCTGATTGGACAAAACTGAAAACTGCAGTGGCATGGATTTTAAAGTTCAAAGAAGTTCTTTTGAAGCTCAAGCAACAAAGAAAACACATTCAGTCCTCATTTACTTCTGGAACGAGCAATTCCACTGTAAAGCAGGACAGAGTTAAGGAGGAAATGAGAAGGTTTCGAACTAGATTCTATGGTCAAAGTCTTACACCACATGATCTTTCTCAAGCGGAATCAGCAATTATTGGATTTTCTCAATATGAAGCACTCAAACAAGAAATTTCTTCCTTGCAAAGTGGAACATCTGGAGTTTAAAGGTCTAGTAACATCTACAAGCTTGATCCAGTATTGATGGATGGTTTACTTAGAGTGAGTGGAAGACTGGTAGAGCAGCAATGCCCGAGGAAACAAAACACCAGTTATCTTACCAAAAGAACATCATGTACCTTAGACAGAAAGAACATCATGTATCCAAACATATTATGAAACATGTTCATAAACAACTGGGTCATGCAGGGAGAAATCACATGTTGTCAACATTACGAAAGAGGTACTGGATTATTGACGCAAACTCTGCTTGTAGAAAGGTAATCTCTGAATGTGTTGTGTGTTGACGTTTTCAAGGCAAAATTGGAGAACAAAAAATGGCTGACTTGCCAAAAGAAAGGATCATGCCGGATTTGCCTCCTTTTTCCAACACAGGTGTGGACTACTTTGGACCTGTTGATGTGAAGAAAGGTTGCAGTGTTGTTAAAAGATATGGAGTTTTGTTTACCTGCATGACCAGTCGAGCAGTACACCTTGTACACATCCTACTCTCTGGATACAAATTCCTGCATAAATTGCAGTCGTCGTTTTATGTGCCGTCGTGGCCAAGTATTGCATTTAAGATCTGACAATGGCACAAATTTTATTGGAGCAGAGAGAGAGCTTAGAAATGCTTTAAAGAGTTTGGATCATGATAAAATTCAACGTACTAAACAGCTATAGGTCACACATCAAGGGAAGTGTTATAGAGCAGGTTGAACAAATGTCTGTGCAATATTTAAGTGAATATTATAGACATGTAAAGGTTCTCAAAAAAATAAAGACCTTTTTATTTGAACTATCAACTAAGAATGTTCATTGCTTATTCTGTGACCAGAGCAGGTTCAGGAGGAGCAGACCAGGGTGATCGGAACCGTCAGGTCTGTGTAGATGACCAGAAAAAACATCCTTACACTGATGCTGTCATCCATGAGACACAGAGACTGGCTAATAATGTCTCCATAGCCATTCCTCACAAAACACAATATCCAATTTTGCAACATTTTGTCTTTTCAGGACGTTGGGTGTGTCTTGGAAAGAGTTTGGCAAAGATGGAATTATTCCTTTTTTATGTCTCTCCTCCAGCATTTTTGCTTCACTTTTCCACCTGGAGTCATACAGGATAAACTGCATCTGACACCAGACCACAATGACTTGTGGGCTGTCAGTTGCTAATGAGAAAGAGAGCTGGAGGAGGTACACCATTATTTAGTATGACTTTGTGGCTTTTCATAGGTTGTATCTCTAACCTAATGCTGCTTAATTCAACTCAAATTCAATTCAGTTTTATTTGTATAGTACCAAATCACAATACAATCATCTCAAGGCACTTTACAAAGAAACAAAAACAAAAGCCAACAGCAGCACTTTATGAGCAAGCACTTGGTGACAGTGGAGAGGAAAAACTGCCTTTAACCAAACCTCCTTAGTTTGGGCAGGCACCTGCCTCAACTGGTTCATGAAGCTGTGAGTAAATCACATAAAATTTGCTCCTGACCAAATCTGACTGAAACATAACAGAGTTGTAAAAGAGGATACTCAGGAGACTACATTGGAAAGTAAAGATGAATTCATAACCAAAATGTTTAGAACTGCTGCAGTGGTTGACATTAGTTTCCTAACTCGAAGGCTATTTAGGTTTTTGCATAGGCGGCAATTTGTTGAGTCACTGAATAAACTGCCCAGTTTATCCAGGACTTGTATTAAATAAAAGAACCATCATTCTGCTTACATTAACAATAGATGTGTAGATGTCTTTCAGTGGGTGGATACAGTTGGTAAGGCTGATGTGCAAAGGGTCCAGTTTTTGTGACATTCCACACAAGACAAATATAAAATTTCAGAAAATGTTTTGTTGAGAAAGTAATGAAAATGAGATGGTTTCTTAATCAAGGCTAACAACTAGTGGTACTTTCCACAGTTTCACAAGATCTGTGATTGGCTGGCACAGGAGCTCATTCACACCTACTCAGGACATGACAATCATGTCATTAATATGATTGATGATGATGTGACTGGCCAAGGTATTTCTGAAAGGAGGTGCCAACTCTTGGTTGATAGTTCCGCCCAAATGCAAACTCCTAAATATCTGCAACAATTTTAAACCAAGACATAATAGAAAGTTCTGCCTGGCAACTGCCTTTCATTTCAGCGAAGAGATCTTTGGACTCCCAGTTAGGGCAGCTGTCAGACGTCTGTATGATCATGTTGGAAGTTCTTTTCCAGTCCTCCCTATTTTGGGTCACCGTGTGCCTTCTCGTCTTCCTCTTTCTTCACTCCAACTTCAGCTCCCAAAAAAAGAGGACAGATCCTCCAGGACCCAAACCTCTTGCCCTGCTTGGTAACCTGCTTCATGTGGATTTCAAGAGACTCGACAGTTCGCTTTTTGATGTGAGAAATGTGTTGTCTACAAAAAATGTCATCCTTCCATTGCTCTAATAGGAATGTATTGGTTTTTTTGAGTATATAAGTTACATATACAAACGTGTTCATTATGATTCAGTAAACCTTTTATCTAGTACTGTGACTCTCACTTTTACCTGCCTCTGTGTTTTTAGCTGTCCAAGAAATATGGGCCAGTGTTCACAGTCCACTTTGGACTTAAGAAGGTGTTGGTCCTGGCAGGATACAGAACCGTCAAGCAGGCTCTGATCAACCATGCCAAAGAGTTTGGAGACAGAGAGGTCACACCCATTTTTCATGATTTCAGCAAAGAACATGGTAAAAAAATGTTTTGGGAGTTTTCTTTTACCTGTTTTCGTGCTCATTAAAGCAGTTCGCCCACTTTTGTTTCCAGGCATATTATTTTCCAATGGTGACCTGTGGAAAGAAATGAGACGTTTTGCTCTAACGACACTGAGAAATTTTGGGATGGGCAAGAAGTTAAGTGAAGGGAAAATCATTGAGGAATGTCACTACCTGATTGAAGAATTTGAAAAACAAGAAGGTAACAGAAAGTACTACAGAGATTTCTATACATATCAGCACCCAGTTTAACATTTGAGGTATTTACCCAAATTAAACAGTATATGGCAAAATAATTATACATTATTCTAATACATTCAAACTTTTGTAAAACTTCAATTCCAGGATTTGTCACTAATTGATTACAATAACTACAGTAATTGAAAAAACTTAGTAACACTCCAAACAAGCCACTGTCATCAGCCCTTGACACAAACGCAGCCAGCTTTGAACACATTTCTTAACTATTTAATTAACTCATGTACAGTTTGTGTCTAACTCATGTCCACTACTCTGTTTCTCTCAGGTAAAGCCTTCGACAACACCAAGACAATTGATTACGCAGTTTCAAACATAATATCAGCGATCATGTTTGGAAAGCGGTTTGAATACAAAGACCCTGCATTTCAAACTATGTTGAAAAGAAACCGTGAATCCATCCATCTGACTGGATCAACTTCCATCCTGGTACTATAAACATCAGATGATTATATAAAAACAATTTACATTGCTCTGTATTAAGAACTTGGTAACTGATGGCTTGTGAAATTAAATATACTGCTGTGATAGTCCATTAAATAGTGAATCTTTATTTTAAAGAGCCTAAGTGACAAAACATTACTGAAATAATAGCTTCATAGAGTTGATGTGTAGATGTTTACAATTTGCTCTAACATTTAATATAATATTTAAGTACAAGTACCAGGAATTCATTCAGTGCTGTGGTTAGCACTGACACCTCACAGCAATAAGGTTTCAATCCTATTCGAGCCCAGGAATTATCTGTGTGGACTTTGTTTTTTCCAGGTCTGTGTGTTTCATCTGGGTGCTCTGGCTTCCTAACAGAATCCAAAGCCATGCAGAATGGGTTTAGGGTGACTCTGAATCACTGTGTTAGGGTTTGATTTTTGTGACGTCCGGTATTGGACTTTTATTTTGGTTTATAAGGTAGGTAGCTTTATGTTGATTAGTTAGGATTGGCAGGACACTTGGGTCCTCGCTTCATCCTTCAGTCACCTCCACATAACACTGTGGGTGTGAGTGTTTGTCTGTCTCCTCGTCAACACTGGAATAGACTAGTGATCCGTCTAGGGCAAGGGTCGGCAACCTTAAACACTCAAAGAGCCATTTGGACCCATTTTCCACAGAAAAGAAAACACCGCGAGCCGCAAAACCCTTTTGAAATCTAAAATAAAATAACACAGGATAAAACGTTTCTTGCCTTTATTCTATGTCTTTTAAATATTCTCCGTCTGTGAACGGTTTCCCGAGCCTGGACATTTCATGAGCGGCCACAAAACTAGCGGATGTGGTTGAATTTGCAGATTTCATCCACTTCTTACATTTTTTTTTTGCTCATATCAACCTTCCTCATCAGTTCTGAAACGGCTTTTTTCTCTCATCTCCATCGGGATATTTTTGAGCAAAGGCTGTGTGTTTATTCTGGAAATGTCTTGCAACATTAGACTTTTTGTTGTTTGCCAGTTTCTCATCACATATTAAGCAGACTGGTAAACCAGTCTCGTCAGCGGTGAAAGCAAATGAATGTGCCCACGTAGCATTAAACGTTGTTTTCTTCAGACACTTTTCTTTTCTTAGAGTTCTCCATAGTTGGTTTACCTGGGGTCTAAAAATGACAGAGATCGCGCGCAGGCAGCTGTCGCACATTGGCGGTTGTGACGAATATTAAGAGCGAATTTTTTTATCATGTTTTATTTAGATTTTACAAGATCACCATAATTTTCTAATTTGGAATTACATTTTAAAAACTAACTAAACTAAAATACATTTTAATTAAATACTCGTTTTTTATTTTCCAAGGCCGTAGGGAGCCGCAGCAGAGAGACAAAAGAGCCGCGGGTTTCCGACCCCTGGTCTAGGGTGTAGCCCGCCACCTCTTGCCCAGTGTGAGCTGCGAGTTCATGACTCTCACAAATGAATTTCACAATGAATTTTACAATTTGTTTTGTATTTTGCGTTATTACAGATCTACAACCTGTTTCCTTGGCTGGGCCCTTGTATTAAAAACTGGAGGCGTTTGATGGAGTTTTTGGAGGACTACGAAGTGCAAGTTAAAGGCATAATAGAGGATCTGAAGCAAACTCAGAACCCTGAGTTGTGCAGATGCTTTGTTGATGCGTTCCTGACCCATAAGCAAAATCTGGAGGTAAGGTTTTAGAACTCCAGTGAATCCACTCATAGACTGAAATTACCCATAAGTCAAACAATCATTATCTGTTTTCTGTGTGATTCAATAGGAGTCTGGCATCAAGAATTTACACTACAATGATGACAACCTGCTCTACAGTGTGATGGATTTAATGTTGGCTGGATCTGAGACCACAGGAACTACAATTCAGTGGTGTCTACTTTTCATGGCCAAGTACCCTCATATTCAAGGTGCCAAAAACATGGCAGAATGGTCATCTCAGATAACATGAAATCTGAGTTACATGTTTATCAGATTAACGTCTTATTTCTGTGCCATCAGATAAAGTTCAGGAGGAGCTGGACAGGGTAGTTGGAAGCCGTCAGGTCCAAGTAGAGGACAGGAGGAACCTCCCGTACACTGACGCTGTCATCCATGAGACACAGAGAATGGCCAACATTGGCCCCATGGCCATTCCGCACAAAACCAACCAAGATGTCATGTTCCAAGGATACTTCATCAAAAAAGTCAGAGGACTGTTGGATATGTTCGTCCTTGTGAACAGTTCATTCTAAAACGTATAAGTTATAGTTTTCTTCTTTTGCATACAGGGGACGACAGTGTTTCCTCTTCTCACTTCTGTACTGTATGATGAGAGCGAATGGAAGACCCCATACACTTTTAACCCTTCTCATTTCCTGGATAAAGAGGGCAGATTTATCAGGAGTGATGTCTTCATGGCCTTCTCTGCAGGTAGAACTTTTTTAGGCTTTTGCTCTTTTACTTTACAGATTTTACTGTTGCCCGCACACGACCCAGCTTGTGTCTTGCAGGTCGCAGGATGTGTATTGGAGAGAGTCTGGCCAGAATGGAGCTCTTCCTCTTCATCACGTCCCTCCTCCAGCGCTTTCGTTTCGCTCCTCCACCTGGAGTTTCAGAGGATGAACTGGATGTGACACCACTTGTGGGTTTCACCCTCACTCCTTTACCTCACAAACTGTGTGCTGTTAGTCGCCAGTGAGAACTGGGACCATTATTGTGGCTGAAAATAAGCTTCTCTGGTTGAGTCAAAACTTGTGTCTTCTGCAATAGTTCATTGTAATCTGATCTGCAGAACAGAGAGCAGTATGCTGGCCTGATTAGAAAACAGTTCACATGCTTCCTTAAATATTTTTGCCTTCACTCATGTTGACACGTTTACTTGTTTACTTTGATAAGTGCTTTTATTCATTATATAACTTCATGTTTGAAATGCACCAAACAAATTTCTCTTTATTTCACTGAAAATATGAACAGTCTTAAATTTATGTAAACACCTGCTTCTTTGTAATAACACACAGTACACTATTAATGGTTACACCTTCATTTATTGTATTAAATATGACCAAAAATGACAGAAGCAGCTGATGCGATCGCAGTTTAGTTGTGTGTCGAACTGCCGTGTTTGTGCGTCCTGCATCCATTCCTGTCTTTTCATGTTCATCTCGTTACAGATTTGAACCATGTAAATAAAGTCTGAATACAAATGTCACATTATAGGTTTTCTTTCTAGTCTGTCAGTTTGTTGTCATGTTTTTCCAAGACTGTATGTTTTCGGATAAAACAGCACATTGTTAGAAAATACACTCAATGACAAAATTTTACAGTGACAGGAAACTGCAGAAGCAGCTGAGTTTTCTCGGTGTGTGAGTGAGAGACAGAGCCTTCCTTATTAAACAGCTACACTTTCTCTCCTTAAATGTGAACTGAAAACTCTGTTTTCCTCCACATTGTGATTACTTCAACTGAAAACTGACACACTGTGTGGCGGGTTCAGTATTTGATGCTCTGGTTGACTTTCAGTTCGTAATCACCTGCAGAAAACCTCCATGGTCTGTGCGTAAAAGCAGCGCGGACACGTTTGCGCCCAGGCTGACCCATCGAATCTGTACTGACGTGTTTGTGGGTCTGCGCCCGTTACTGTGTTTTCATGTTCACCCACAAATGATGTTTAATCCAAGTAAATAAGGTTTTAATAAAAATGGCCCAATATACATTTTTTATCTAGTTTGTCATTTTGTTTAATGTTGTAAAGGAAAAACAAACCAACAATATTTCCACATTTTATTCAATGTTTCGTTGACAGAAACAGGTTCCAACATGAGCTCTCACTTTATTCAAGACTGTATTTCTTAGGAGAAAACAGCTCATTGTTCTAAAATATATTCAGTGACTGAAGTTTACAAAGAGACAGAAGCAGCCGATCTGATCGCAGTTTAGTTGTGTGTGTCTCCTGCTGTCACCGTCATCCGCAGTAAACAAAGTGTGTGTGTTCATGTTGTCGTTGAGGTGGTGAACACGGAGCTTAAAGTCCAGTTCGCTCGGCTCCTCGTCCGTCAGCACAGTGAGTGTTTCATCATATGACAGACTCAGTCTCCGCACAGTCTCTCTCTCTGAAGATGTTCGTGGCAGCAAAGCTCTCACAGAGCGAACACACCGTCCGCGCAGCGACTACAGGCTCCTGCTCTGCTGCTTGAAGACACGCTGCTTCTGGTGCTGCTTTCACACTTTGGTCTGTGTGCGGAAACAGTGGAGCCAATCGCGTTGGAGCAAGTCGCCGCCCCGTTCAGCTCGAAGGGAGACAGCACACACAGATCACTGCGTTGACGCTGCTACTCTGCTCTGTTGCTGTCGAAGATCCTCCTCAGCAGCGGATCGACGGAGATCACAAGGAGCCTCACTCCGTTGTAGTAAATGACGACAACATAGCGGTTAGGTTCTTCGTAGTCCGGCTGGAGGTGAAACCGGGAGAAGAAGCTCCAGAGAGTCCGCAGGGCAGCGATCATTTTCCCGATGACTTCACTACTCAGTGTGAGAAAGTGAGATTGACTCTGGATTCAAAATGAGCGACAGCCTGTGTTTCGGAGATTTAGTCAAAACTCTTCGGTCTTAAGTTCGGGACCTTCTTGGCGCGATGCGATTGAAGTGCTGATACAAAATTAGATTGATTAGATTTATGAAGAACTCTTAGCCCAGTTTCTTCGTGCACTCAGACAATCGATGTTTGGTCGGATGAGTTGTCATTGTTGACCAGCACTCTTCACATCCGTCCGACCAACAGTCTTCACATCCGTCCGACCAGCACTCTTCACATCCGTCCGACCAACAGTCTTCACATCCGTCCGACCAGCACTCTTCACATCCGTCCGACCAACAGTCTTCACATCCGTCCGACCAGCACTCTTCACATCCGTCCGACCAGCACTCTTCACATCCGTCCGACCAGCACTCTTCACATCCGTCCGACCAGCACTCTTCACATCCGTCCGACCAACAGTCTTCACATCCGTCCGACCAGCACTCTTCACATCCGTCCGACCAACACTCTACACATCCGTCCGACCAGCACTCTTCACATCCGTCCGACCAACAGTCTTCACATCCGTCCGACCAGCACTCTTCACATCCGTCGACACTACATCCGTCCGACCAGCAGTCTTCACATCCGTCCGACCAGCAGTCTTCACATCCGTCCGACCAGCACTCTTCACATCCGTCCGACCAACACTCTTCACATCCGTCGACCAGCAGTCTTCACATCCGTCCGACCAGCACTCTTCACATCCGTCCGACCAGCAGTCTTCACATCCGGCCGACCAGCACTCTTCACATCCGTCCGACCAGCAGTCTTCACATCCGTCCGACCAGCACTCTTCACATCCGTCCGACCAGCAGTCTTCACATCCGTCCGACCAACACTCTTCAACATCCGTCCGACCACAGTCTTCACATCGTCCGACCAGGACTATTCACACTCTTCGTGTCCCAATGAATTCACTACTCACTGTGAGAAAAAAGCAGACTGACTCTGGATTCAAAATGAGCGACAGCCTGTGTGCCGACGTTTTATTGTAAAAATCTTCGGTCTTCTGAAAATTCCTGACATTCTTGCTGCGATCCGGCCTCCGATCGCCGATTGATGTGCTGAGGTGAATCTTCAACAGTAACAGAGCAGAGTAGCAGAGTGAAGGCAGGGATCTGTGCGAAGGTATCGTCCTTCTCGCTCCACTGTTTCCGCACACAGACCAGTCTTCGTACCTGCTGCTCGATAATAATCGTGTACTTTGAAAAACAAACCTGCGATTGAACCTTCGAGTGAGAGACAGAGCCTTCCTTATTAAACAGCTACACTCTCTCTCTTTAAATCTGACCCGAAAACTCTGTCTTAACAACATTTCCTGTTTTTCTCCACATCCTCTTTGTGATTAATTCAACTGAAAACTGAGACACTGTGTTAGATTTCTTCATTTGTGTCTTTAATAACAAACTGACATGAAATATTTTCTTAGCTATTTTAACTGTGATCTGTAATGATAATTGCCACATTGTGGAGATATTTGAATTAGTTTTCCCCAGAGTTCAGGGTGTCATTCATGCTTCCAGTCTCCGCCTCCAGCCTCCAGTCTGAACCTACACTGCTCCATTGCGGAAGTTGAACCTCAGTCCTCAGCAGCCGCGTTATGAGGATCACCAAGAAGTCCGCGCTGCTCCTCGTAGGTCAGTCTTGTTCAGAGCCGAGCGGAGACATTTCAGAGAGTGTGTCGGAGAAACTGTGTTAGGATGTGTGTCCTCTTTAAAACTCAATAAAACTCGAACTACCGTGTTTGTGCGTCCTGCATCCATTCATGTGGAGTAAATAAGGTTTTAATAAAAATGGCACATTATACATATTTTATCTAGTTTGTCATTTTGAAACAAACTGAACACGTTTGAAATTTTCAAAACAAACCAACTATATTTCAACATTTTATTCAGTGTTTCGTTTTTTAATCACATGTCCTGGTTTTGATCTAATGTAAAAGAACTTCTGCACTGCAGAACTGGGCAGCAGTTTCACAGGATTCATGTTTTCTCACATGGATCAGTAACTGATCTCTTCTTACAAGGGTTTTTGGACAGTAAGGGCAGTGAAAGTGAGAAGATGTCGACAGGACTGTAGACCACATTTAAAAATGGTGAATTCTGCAACATCCAAACAGAAGATAAATTAATATCTTGTTGACATATTGATGCCTGCAAGCAGTGAGCTCACACTTCAAATATGAAAAGGGCAAAACATTATAGTTCTGTCAGCTAAAAGTTAATTCATACTGAAAGACCAATAGTCTATATTAACAACACACTGAACTAGCACGTCGACAGTTTTATAATCACTTGCTATTCCTCACATTTAGTTTCACACAACTTTATGTTGAATCCGAGCATGATTCTTAATGTGGTTCTCAAATTTTGACATCCAGCTCCGTCCATCCAGTCCCGCCCATCCAGCTCCGCCCAATCACATCCAGCGCAGCTCAATGTGTCTCTGTATAACTTCACGTTACATACACACACACACAGTGAACCTGAACTGGCTGTGGCTGTGGTTCCTTGATGGGGTTTCATTATTAATATGTTCGTTTTTTCCGCGAACACAACACATAAACGGATGTTGCAGGACGCACAACCCGCCACATTGTGTCATAGGCCAATGTTAGTGTTGTGATTTTGTAGGTACTTAAATGCAACCTTACCACAATAATAATAATAATTCTTATTAATAATAATAATAATAATAATAATATGTATTAATAAATTGATGATATACATTATTATTATGGTTCTCATTATTAATAATTATATTGCCATTAATAATACGTAATAATAATAATTATTATTATCTGTATGTGTAGGGCAGTTTTCGAATCAAAGTGACAAAGTTCTGCACAAGATGTTAAAAACAATGAATAAACTCATGTAACTATAAACCTACAAACAAAAGTAAAGTGCAGTATTATAGATACAGCCACAGCCAAGTACTCATATCAAACCCCACCCAGTTTAAAATGCGACTTTAAAATGCGCCTCGCGTGGAGGCGCCCGCGCCCGCCTCCACGCGAGGCGGCCCGTGAGCGGCTCTGACGGGCGCTGCGGACGCTTCCGTGCGGGGCAGACGCGCCCTCCTCTCGAGGGCCGGCGTCACCAGCGCCTTGCCCAGCTGCTCCAGGAAGAGCATCCTCTTGATGCGCATGCCCGTGAGTCATCCGGGGCTGAGCTCTCGCCATATCAGGAAGGCGTTGTAGCAGGGCACGACAACGACGTTAAGATGAAGGCGAACTGGGGGAGAAGACCTTTCGGTGTACTGCCTGAAAGGACAACGACCTGGTAAAATGGGTGAAGAGAGGAAGACTTAGCGCTGACACGGTTTTCATTCATTTTCAAAAACCACCCTTGGTTCGTCCAAAAACACTGTAATTCAGCTTCACTGGAGAGATAAAGTGTAATCTACCATTTTCATATTTTCTTTATTGTTGTCAGATCATTGTTTCATCAAATAAATGCACATGTTTAAAAGCGTTAAACCGTTTGCAGGCGTTTTTCTTTCTGTCGTATTCTTTGTACCGTGTCTCATCATCTGACATGTAAATTTCTTGGAGTTTTACTCTGAAGCTGTTGGAAGCAGCAGATGATATTTGGAGTCACGAGGTTTCCGTCGCTCTCCGCTCGGTTCAGAAAATCAGGGTGAGTAGTTGCCAAATTTTCCTCCTCTGCAGGATGTGCAGTGAACGATCAGTCCAGTTACAGGATTTTTCTAAGCTTAAGGGGAGGGACTAATTCTAAGAGGCTAGGCGGAGCAGGCCCGGTATTTTGTCCCTTCCTCTTCCTGATTTTCTTTTAAATGATGTTCTTATCAAAATGACGCACCTGGAGACAAACCATAGCAACCGTGGAATCCTTGACCTCCATTTTGTCACATCTGTGTTTCCAGACACATCTGGGATTAAAGTTGGATCCAGTCAGCCCAGAGCTGAGATCAGCTCCATATAGTTACAGATCTGACTGGTCCTCACTCACACTTCCTCCTCATATTATACTGGACCAGCGGATTCTGTTTTCATGGCTCAGCAACAATTATACACCTGATGTGTCTGAATGATCGGCTGGAAAAGAAGAAATCAAACGGTTCAAATTACAGATGTGGCTGCGTCCTCGGTCATATTCTCTGCTAGAAAATTGGTGTCAGTCTTCGTGTGAACATCTGGATTCACAGGCTACGAGTTTTGACAGTGTTTTCATAGAGCAGCTAAACTGCAGCTCATCTGTTACAGACTGGTCATCGGGTATTTTCCATTTTCACTGTATCTGCGTCAGAGTTTCCAGCGTTCAGGTTTATTTTCACCAAACAAACGTCACCGTGTCAGACACGAAGAGAAAACTAGTCCAGGATTCAAAGTTTGGACTTTATTGGTTTTAAAGGTTGTTTCCGCAGACAAGACGCCAGATGTTCTTCCAGCACAGACACTGGTCCATAAACATCACAGAGCGCGCAAAAGCCAATTTGGAGGCTTTAAGTGAAGGAGGCGCGGACACACACACACCAACACTTCTCCAAAACTCCCACAGCACAGGTCATATATGTTCAGTTTAGGCTCTTCCGCTTTGCTCTACAATGATCGGCCTCTGTCCATTTAAATAACTGGTCAGAAAACAACGACATTAATGAGAATTAGCGACACTGTCTTTCACACACTGAGCGTTGTCCGTTTGTTTCCTGCGACTGTTTCTATGAAGTTTTCTTTCCTTTGTGTTTGTCAAACTCTGGCAGCAGCTGGACTGATACAGTGTGTGCGTCTCCGCACTGAGAGAGGCGCCGTGCGCATTTTACGCACGTGGCACAGCACCTATAGGCGACGCATATGAATCATTTCACCCTGCTGCATCAGTGCGGATCTAAACGCGACTGAACAAATGATTATCAATAACATGTTTGTCTGAATGATCAGATAGAAATTTCATTTGTCGCAATAATAATTTGCCTGTTTGGTCATTATCTTATCAAACAGGCAGAACACAGCTCCATAAAAGCTGCATGTGTGCAGTTCGTTTATAGTCGGATCTGTTTTATCGCAGTTCAAGCTTCACTCTAGTTAAAACCATCATCTACATCCAATGCTCTGTGTTAGTCCAGGAGACCTGGCTGTGTGGACAAATAATGAAACTACCCTATAAAGTCTCTTGTGAGAGAACATGAGCAAATTGATGTGCTGACTCCATCAGAAACAAATATTAATGTGTCTTTTTGCTTGCACACTGATATCCAGCTTGTCTACATACACACATGGATGTTTGTTGTGACAGTGGACTCGTTTCTTCATTCTGAAGTGATGAAGAGGAATCATGTTTTTCGTGTAAAGTACTTTTTTTGCAGAGAATTGACCTTTTGTGGACACAGTTGATTTCTATGGACGATAAAACCAAGAGAAAAGTGTTGGGTGATTATGAACAGTTCTCCTCTGGACCAGGTTCACTCAGTGCTGTGGAGAAAACCCCTGGGACTTTACTGAGTCTGTGCTGTTGCATTGACTGGTGTCACTGATGGTCATTGCTCCTCTGGTCCAGGTGGAGGCGCTGTGGGACCAACAAACATGAAGCTGTTGTATCGTGTCCCCACATAAAGTTTGACCGTGAGCGTCGTGTCGGTTGTTTGTTGACCCGTATAAAGAGACCGGGTCCCGCTGTATCACTCAGGCTGCACTACAGCGTCTATTTACAGGCGCGATCCCACTACTGAGCGGCACGGGGGCTTTGACCTGCTTTGTTTCCGTCCTGGGCCGGTGCACCCCTCCTTAGACGACCTGGTGGTCCCGGGCTCCCCCAGGAGCACCATATCGATACCGAACTTAGTGCGGACACCCGATCGGCACAGTCCGCTGCAGCTCAGAGCTCCTGAGCTCAAACGATCCTCCAGCCTCAGCCTCCCGTAGCTTGGATTACAGGCGCGCGCCACCGCCCCCGGCGGGAGCTGTCTTCATTCATAGCGGCTGTGAGGGTCACGCACGTGACGTCATCAGGCGTGACCGAGGGTCTCTGGTCCTCTAGTCCAGATGGAGGTGGGTCGGTGTCACCAACAAACAGCTGGTTTCTGAAGGTTTTCACAGAAATAGAGAAACAGCGATGAAGCTGAAGTGTCATGTAAATCCATCAGGGTTCAACCTGTGTCAGGTGTCACAGCTGTTACTGCAGCATCACACTGATGAGCTTTAAAAAGCCCTTTGAAGCTTTTCAGGATTCAGACCTTCTTAGGTGTTGATCAGACTCAGCCTCTGCTTTATTTCCTGTGTGTGTTTGACTCAGGACTGTGTTTGTGTCCACACCAAGCTGCACTAACATCTTCTCACTCCTGTTTCCTTCAGTCTGATCAGCTGCTCCAACTCACAGCTTTAGGGTTTTTGAACCTGCTGTTATGTTGAATAGAAGTTTCCATCCACTATGGCTCAAACTGAGCTGCACTGTTAAATACACTCACAACAACACAAAGACTTTTGAAGTCAGGACATTTTTATTATGGCTTCTTCCAAAACTCAAACTTCACTATACTAAGGATATATCTATATCAAAAAATGAAGTACAAGTATAGTCCAGATACACTGTTGTACAAGCCAAGTACACCTGAATATAAGGAAAAGCACAGGCTGAATGCATTTCAATTTTTTCTGTATACCTGTCAGTATAAGTCAAGTATACTTGAGTATAATTTTGTTTAGTTTATCTCTGACATGTACAAACAAAGTACACGTGAATAATCGTCTTTTTTGTGGGGATGCTCTGATAAATACACTGACAAAAAGAAAGAATCTTCTTAAATCAGGACATTTTCATTATAGCTTCTTAGAAAACACAAAGAGAAGAACTATAAGAAGCAATGATACACAATCTGCACTATATCTGACAACTCTGTTGTTAAACCATGACAGTTTCATAATTCTATGACCTTAATGCAGGAAATTTCACTTTTTCTAAACTGTTCCATGTTTTCTCATATATTTTTCCAAAGTTTGCCATAAATAAGCAGCACATGGTTCACTGGTGCATTTCAATGTTCGCTTTGTCAAATGTACTTCTCAGGTGTATTTTAGGGGCGAGAGCTCAGCATGAAGAAGCTTCTAGTTTGGAGGAGAGAAGGAAATATCTGTGTGGCTGCAGCTGAGAGAAAGGGCCCATGTGAAGAGGAGCTGTCAGTCTGGGAGAGGAGCAGCGGTCGTTAGTGAACATGGAGGATGGAGAGGAGGAATGAACATCTCTGTTGTACTGATCTTCTAGAAGAAACTGCCCTTGTGGGCCCTGATCAGCTCCTGGAAGATCTGGAAGTCTTTGAAGTCCAACAGGTCCTGGAGAAAACCACAAACAATATGTGTTAAAACACCAGACATCAGCAAAGCTCAATTCAAATAAATAGTGGACATTTTAAGAGCCCAGTTGTTGATGGTCCCCATGTTTCCTGTTCACCTCCACACTGATGTAGAACATCCTGGTTTTCATTTAAACACTTGGACAGGCTTGATTTCTTCAATGCATTAAAACATCAGATTAACTCCAACTGCACGGTCAGACAGTGAAACACTACAAATATGTCTTACTACTCTACATCACACTGGTTACTATCTGGAGTCCAAAGCCTAGTGGGAGGAAGAAGAGCTCTTTGTGATGGATGAAGTTCAGCATCACTGTCCCAGTTTCCAGATGATGCAGGTTGATGGTGATGGATGTGTGTTGGTCCATCATGCAGCACATGGAAATACCTGTGAGAAGAAGAATATGATGCACATTAAAACAGAAATGGGCCTTGAATGTATCAGCTGAGACACTTTTATCCTCCATCACCTCAAAGCTTATTTTTACCTGAGGGCAGTGGATGGAGCTGGAATCTGAAGGTGGGGCCTGGGGATGGAGGTGGCTAGAAGAGGCAGCAGGTGAAGGCTGGGACCACTGCTGACTGGTGGGAGCTGTAGGTGGAGGCTGAGGCATAATATGTCTGGCAGGAGCAGAAGGTGGAGGCTACTTCTGGAGCTGATGGATGTTTTTCAGCTATTTGCCTGAAAGGGCAGGTGGAGGATGAGGCTGGATTTTGCTGGCTGAGACTATAGGTGGAGGTTCAGGGTACAGATATTTGCCAGAATCTGTAGGTGGAGGCAGCAAACTACAAGTTTCTGGCAGTGTATGTAGGTGTAATCTCAGGTTAGTAGAGTTTGTTAGAATCCGGAGGTGGAGGTCCAAACTGCATGTTTCTTGCAGGAGACATAAGTTGAGGTTTAGGCCGTAGCTCTCTGCCAGAATCTGTAGGTGGAGGCAGCTACTACAGGTTTCTGGTAGAGGCTTCAGGTGGATGGTCAGATTCAGTTTGCCAGAACATGCAGGTGGAGGTCCAAACTGCATGTTGCTGGCAGAAGACACAAGTTGAGGTTTAGGCAGTAGCTCTCTGCCAGAATCTGTAGGTGGAGGCAGCTACTACAGGTTTCTGGCAGAGGCTTCAGGTGGATGGTCAGACTGAGTTTGCCAGGACCTGCAGGTGGAGGTGGAAATGGCAGGTTACTGGCAGAGGTTGTAGTTGGAGGCTTGGGAATCTGCCAGAATGTGCAGGTGGAGGCAGCAACTTCTGGCAGAAGCATCATGTGGCTGGTGGCTGGTCAGACTACATGTATGACTACATCTATGACTGTATCTGCAGGTGGAGGAGGAAAATGCAGATTTCTGTCAGAGGCTGTAGATGGAGGTTGACAGAGGTTTAAGGTGAAGGTTTGGTTTGCAGGTGGATGTTGGAGGCAGCAGAAAGTGGCTGGCAGAGGTTTTAGGTGGAGGATGAATGTGGAGCTTTAGCTGGTTTGAACAGGTGGGTGGTGATCTGGCAGTGGTGTCTGTTGCTCTAAGTCTGTGCTGAGTCATGTGACCTATTGACTTCAGTCTCCAATATTATTTACAGGTAGAGTCTGTTTGAGCTGTTAGAAACTTCTTCACTTGAGTTTCTTTGCTCTTTTTCTCGTGGGCTTCCTGGGTTTTGGTTCTCCCGTAGTGTCCACATCATGAAGGGGAGGGTAGACTCCAACCCCGTAGGACACGTCCACCTCCACACGTCCGTCTGCAGCGGCTGACGTCGTGATCAGGGGGCGGTCCAGTCGCTCCCACAGCTTCTGCTTGATACGACGTCCGAGCTCTAAGCTGTAGGGACGAGCCCGGCCGTCCTTGTACCTGTGAGGAGCAGAAGAGACAGAAAGATCCAGCTGATTAAAATGCTTCTTCATGGACAACCTGATAGATTTCGGTGTGTTTGTAAGAACGTGATCTGATGTTTAACACCAACTTACGTCAGCAGGTCATCGACCACCTCATGGTAGAGCTGCTGGTACTCTTCCACTGAGCGGTTGTGGATCTTCAGAGGGCCGTCGTGCTGCAGTGGAGCAGGGGCCACGTTGAAGACCGGTGGCAGCTCAGGTGGGATGGTGGACTGAGGAATGTCAGCAGCTGAGCGGGAGGGCTGAGGGGTGGGCAACTCTGGGTGTGAAGCAGAAGGTTTGGAAGGACGGGCCCCTGAGGTCCTTTTCCTCTTCCGGGGACGGAAGGCAGCAGCAGCAGCGGCGGCAGCAGCGACAGCAACAGCAGCCCGTTGATGCTTTGGCTGCGAGTCCAGCACCTCTGGGTGTGAAGCAGAAGGTTTGGAAGGATGGGCCCCTGAGGTCCTCTTCCTCTTCCGGGGACGGAAGGCAGCAGCAGCAGCGGCAGCAGCAGTGGCAGCAGCAGCGGCAGCAGCAGCGACAGCCCGTTGACGCTTTGGCCGCGATTCCAGCACCTGGGAGACATCAGCAACACGACAGGATGAAGGTCTTCCTCAGTATCATGGTTTGAAATCTCACAGGAGAAAATGGTCATCAGTGCAGCCTGCAGTGTTTCTAAGCTGAAATATTATCTGGCCTCTTGGAGAGCAGCAGCCTGACTAACTCATCAGTGTAAGACTTGACTACATGTCAGAAAACACTGAAACTGCAGGTTTTTAAAGGAGATGTGGACACAGGAGCCTCCTCAGGACTGGTCCTCATGGTCAGGAAATAAAGCAGGACCACCTTAGGACCTTTATCATGTCCCCTGTTGTTATGTTGTGTTGCTTATTCCCACTGTGTTGCCATATACTGTATGGAAATCTAATCTCAAATACCTGCTGAGAATGACAGAGACTACTAACTTCAAGTACTTCACTGTTGTACTTATTACCACACGTACAATCCCAATATGTTGTAGGTCTATACACTATGTGTGACTGCTGCTGACAGAAACCATTTGATCACAGGTCTAAAAACAGAGTTCATGCTTTTATGCGTGTTTGGCTGGTCAGTCTGTTTCTGGGCCTGTTGATGGTTTATATCAGTGAACACTGGGGCTGTTCTCCCAGTGTCCACGGTAAAACACAGAAAACACCTCAGACTTTCAAAGGCTTCAGTCTCACGTTTTCCATGATGGAAGTCAGTTGTGTCGCTTTGGTCACTTTCTGGGAGGGTTTAGTCCTTGTCAGGACGGAAGAAGTCCTCAGGACAAGAGGGAGTTTGGCAGAAATCGTCGAGTGAAAGTGGTGAAAACTTTTCTTGACCGTCTGAGCTTTTGTTTTGGTTTAAATGATGTTCTTATCAAAATGGCGCACCTGGAGACAAACCATAGCAACCGTGGAATCCTTGACCTCCATTTTGTCACATGTGTGTTTCCAGACACATCTGGGATTAAAGTTGGATCCAGTCAGCCCAGACCTGAGATCAGCTCCATATAGTTACAGATCTGACTGGTCCTCACTCACACTTCCTCCTCATATTATACTGGACCAGCGGATTCTGTTTTCATGGCTCAGCAACAATTATACACCTGATGTGTCTGAATGATCGGCTGGAAAAGAAGAAATCAAACGGTTCAAATTACAGATGTGGCTGCGTCCTCGGTCATATTCTCTGCTAGAAAATTGGTGTCAGTCTTCGTGTGAACATCTGGATTCACAGGCTACGAGTTTTGACAGTGTTTTCATAGAGCAGCTAAACTGCAGCTCATCTGTTACAGACTGGTCATCGGGTATTTTCCATTTTCACTGTATCTGCGTCAGAGTTTCCAGCGTTCAGGTTTATTTTCACCAAACAAACGTCACCGTGTCAGACACGAAGAGAAAACTAGTCCAGGATTCAAAGTTTGGACTTTATTGGTTTTAAAGGTTGTTTCCGCAGACAAGACGCCAGATGTTCTTCCAGCACAGACACTGGTCCATAAACATCACAGAGCGCGCAAAAGCCAATTTGGAGGCTTTAAGTGAAGGAGGCGCGGACACACACACACCAACACTTCTCCAAAACTCCCACAGCACAGGTCATATATGTTCAGTTTAGGCTCTTCCGCTTTGCTCTACAATGATCGGCCTCTGTCCATTTAAATAACTGGTCAGAAAACACCGACATTAATGAGAATTAGCGACACTGTCTTTCACACACTGAGCGTTGTCCGTTTGTTTCCTGCGACTGTTTCTATGAAGTTTTCTTTCCTTTGTGTTTGTCAAACTCTGGCAGCAGCTGGACTGATACAGTGTGTGCGTCTCCGCACTGAGAGAGGCGCCGTGCGCATTTTACGCACGTGGCACAGCACCTATAGGCGACGCATATGAATCATTTCACCCTGCTGCATCAGTGCGGATCTAAACGCGACTGAACAAATGATTATCAATAACATGTTTGTCTGAATGATCAGATAGAAATTTCATTTGTCGCAATAATAATTTGCCTGTTTGGTCATTATCTTATCAAACAGGCAGAACACAGCTCCATAAAAGCTGCATGTGTGCAGTTCGTTTATAGTCGGATCTGTTTTATCGCAGTTCAAGCTTCACTCTAGTTAAAACCATCATCTACATCCAATGCTCTGTGTTAGTCCAGGAGACCTGGCTGTGTGGACAAATAATGAAACTACCCTATAAAGTCTCTTGTGAGAGAACATGAGCAAATTGATGTGCTGACTCCATCAGAAACAAATATTAATGTGTCTTTTTGCTTGCACACTGATATCCAGCTTGTCTACATACACACATGGATGTTTGTTGTGACAGTGGACTCGTTTCTTCATTCTGAAGTGATGAAGAGGAATCATGTTTTTCGTGTAAAGTACTTTTTTTGCAGAGAATTGACCTTTTGTGGACACAGTTGATTTCTATGGACGATAAAACCAAGAGAAAAGTGTTGGGTGATTATGAACAGTTCTCCTCTGGACCAGGTTCACTCAGTGCTGTGGAGAAAACCCCTGGGACTTTACTGAGTCTGTGCTGTTGCATTGACTGGTGTCACTGATGGTCATTGCTCCTCTGGTCCAGGTGGAGGCGCTGTGGGACCAACAAACATGAAGCTGTTGTATCGTGTCCCCACATAAAGTTTGACCGTGAGCGTCGTGTCGGTTGTTTGTTGACCCGTATAAAGAGACCGGGTCCCGCTGTATCACTCAGGCTGCACTACAGCGTCTATTTACAGGCGCGATCCCACTACTGAGCGGCACGGGGGCTTTGACCTGCTTTGTTTCCGTCCTGGGCCGGTGCACCCCTCCTTAGACGACCTGGTGGTCCCGGGCTCCCCCAGGAGCACCATATCGATACCGAACTTAGTGCGGACACCCGATCGGCACAGTCCGCTGCAGCTCAGAGCTCCTGAGCTCAAACGATCCTCCAGCCTCAGCCTCCCGTAGCTTGGATTACAGGCGCGCGCCACCGCCCCCGGCGGGAGCTGTCTTCATTCATAGCGGCTGTGAGGGTCACGCACGTGACGTCATCAGGCGTGACCGAGGGTCTCTGGTCCTCTAGTCCAGATGGAGGTGGGTCGGTGTCACCAACAAACAGCTGGTTTCTGAAGGTTTTCACAGAAATAGAGAAACAGCGATGAAGCTGAAGTGTCATGTAAATCCATCAGGGTTCAACCTGTGTCAGGTGTCACAGCTGTTACTGCAGCATCACACTGATGAGCTTTAAAAAGCCCTTTGAAGCTTTTCAGGATTCAGACCTTCTTAGGTGTTGATCAGACTCAGCCTCTGCTTTATTTCCTGTGTGTGTTTGACTCAGGACTGTGTTTGTGTCCACACCAAGCTGCACTAACATCTTCTCACTCCTGTTTCCTTCAGTCTGATCAGCTGCTCCAACTCACAGCTTTAGGGTTTTTGAACCTGCTGTTATGTTGAATAGAAGTTTCCATCCACTATGGCTCAAACTGAGCTGCACTGTTAAATACACTCACAACAACACAAAGACTTTTGAAGTCAGGACATTTTTATTATGGCTTCTTCCAAAACTCAAACTTCACTATACTAAGGATATATCTATATCAAAAAATGAAGTACAAGTATAGTCCAGATACACTGTTGTACAAGCCAAGTACACCTGAATATAAGGAAAAGCACAGGCTGAATGCATTTCAATTTTTTCTGTATACCTGTCAGTATAAGTCAAGTATACTTGAGTATAATTTTGTTTAGTTTATCTCTGACATGTACAAACAAAGTACACGTGAATAATCGTCTTTTTTGTGGGGATGCTCTGATAAATACACTGACAAAAAGAAAGAATCTTCTTAAATCAGAAACACAAAGAGAAGAACTATAAGAAGCAATGATACACAATCTGCACTATATCTGACAACTCTGTTGTTAAACCGTGACAGTTTCATAATTCTATCACCTTAATGACCTTAAACCTTTCTAAAGTGTTCCATCCATCCATCCATTTTGGAGCCTATCCCAGCTCTCTCTCGGGTGGAAGGCAGGGGTACACCCTGGACAGGTCACCAGTCCAGCCACATGTAGACAGACAATCTCACACACTCACTCCTACGGGCAATTTTAGAGTCACCAATCAACCTGACATGCATGTTTTTGGACTGTGGGAGGAAACCGGAGTACCCGGAGTAAACCCACGCAAGCACAGGGAGAACATGCAAACTCCACACAGAAAGGCCGGGATGCGAACCCACGACCTTCTTGCTGTTAGGCAACAGTGCTAAACTACTAAACTGTTCCATGTTTTCTCATATATTATTGAGTCTGATTAATACATCTGGAGTTGTAAAGTTTCACTGTGGATACATTCATCATAGGTGTTTCTCTGGCATCTACATCCCTTCTCTCGTCCACTGCCCGTGACAGATGTGTGGAAATCACACGTAAATGCCCAACTGGCCTAAGTGGCGGCAAGCGTAACGAAATTGTGGAGGCCACGACCACTGGCCTAAAGAGTTGAACTCGGACCAAAGTAACAAATCAGGTCAATAAGTATTTATCATTATCATTATATATCATTATTATATCTGATATATTACAGCAATTGTCTGTTTGTTCAGGCTGAATCACCAATATTTGATCAAATGAAACGGGAGAATGTCAGACTGTGAAACAAACTGAAATATTCAAAACCAGCCCGTGAGTCTCCCTGTAGCTGAGCTGCACTTCAAACGCATAGATCACATCCAGGACAGACAGCAGGGTCCGGCGCAGTGCGGCCCTGACAGGTCCTCTGTTCCCATCCATAGTTTGAATGTGCGTAGAATAAACAGGAATAAACTGTGGCAGGTGTAGAGTTGATCTCAGATGATGTCTGCTCATGAGGAGCTCCAGTGCAGTATACAGGACAGCACGCTTTAGGACGAGCCTTTTATACTAAGTTTCTAAGTTTGATTTTTTAGCGCCATAGGTTGAGCCTATGACATCCCGCTTCCCCGAGTGACTCACACATGCACAACAAGTCGCATTTTAAACTGGGTGGGGTTTGATATGAGTACTTGGCTGTGGCTGTATCTATAATACTGCACTTTACTTTTGTTTGTATGTCTATAGTTACATGAGTTTATTCATTGTTTTTAACGTCTTGTGCAGAACTTTGTCACTTTGATTCGAAAACTGCCCTACACATACAGATAATAATAATAATTATTATTATGTATTATTAATGACAATATATTTATTAATAATGAGAACCATAATAATAACGTATATCATCAGATTATTAATAAGTATTATTATTGTTATTGTTATTATTGTTGTTCTCATTATCATTATCATTATCATTGTCATTATCATTTAAGCACCTACAAAATCACAACACTAACATTGGCCTATGACACAATATGGCGGGTTGTGCGTCCTGCAACATCCGTTTATGTGTTGTGTTCGCGGAAAAAACGAACATATTGATAATGAAACCCCATCAAGAAACCACAGCCAGTTCATGTTCACTGTGTGTGACTGTGTATGTAACGTGACTATACAGAGACATATTGAGCTACGCCGGAAGTGATTGAAATTTGAGAACCACATTAAGAATCATTCTCGGATTCAACATAAAGTTGTGTGAAACTAAATGTGAAGAATTGCAAGTGATTATAAAACTGTCGACGTGAGTCACTTTCCTAGTTAATACTAGTTCAGTGTGTTGTTAATATAGACTATTGGTCTTTCAGTATGAATGAACTTTTAGCTGACAGAACTATAATGTTTTGCCCTTTTCATATTTGAAGTGTGAGCTCACTGCTTGCAGGCATCAATATGTCAACAAGATATTAATTTATCTTCTGTTTGGATGTTGCAGAATTCACCATTTTTAAATGTGGTCTACAGTCCTGTCGACATCTTCTCACTTTCACTGCCCTTACTGTCCAAAAACCCTTGTAAGAAGAGATCAGTTACTGATCCATGTGAGAAAACATGAATCCTGTGAAACTGCTGCCCACCCAGCGACCACCCTTTAGTCAGTGGAGAAGGAGACCAATACTCTGCCTGACTCCCATGGAAAAACCTCCATGATCCGCGCGATATTTTTAAATTCACAAAATCATGTATAAATATTAAAAACAGCCTTTGTGAGCAGGATCATTTTTGACCTTCCTGCACAAAAGCACAAGCACTATACAGCCATGATTTATACAATACTGCCCCCCAGTGACTGTACAGTGAAATAACATGTGAAGACATAGAGCTGTAAGTCAGTGGGACATTCTGAACTCTTCTATAAATTTAAAATCAGCCACGGAGGAGCAGAACTATTTATATTTTTATCCCAACATTTCTAACTTAAAAATGTACTGCAGGTGTTTTTATTCATGATGTACAGCACTTTGAGATTTTTTAAATGTAAAGTGCATTACAAATGCACATCTGCATCATCTGCAACTAATTAGGTTAATTGGCAACAGGTCAGTAACATGATTGGGTATGAAAAGTCAAAGATAGACATAGGTTCACCAATCTGTGAAAAGCTGCATCTACAAATTGCCATAATAATGTTTTTCAACAGAAAACTGCAAAGACTAAATATATCATCATCTACAGTACATAATATCATCAAAAGATTCAGAGAATCTGGGGAAGTCTGTGAAGGGACAAGGCTGAAACACAAGACTGGGTCCTCAGATGGCCCTGCATTAAAAACAGTCATGGTTCTGTGATGGACATCACTGCATGGGCTCAGGAACACTTCCAGAAATCACTGTCTGTGAACACAGTTCACTTTGCCATCCAGAAATGCAAGTTCAAGCTCTATCATGCAAAGAAGCAGCCGTACATGGACCTGATCCAGAAACACCTCCATCTTCTCTGGGCCAGGGCTCATGTAAAATGGTCTGTTTTAAAGTGGAAAATTGTTCTGTGGTCAGAGGAATCAAAATCTGACATTCTTTATGGCAACCATGGGCGCTGTGACCTCTGGACTAAAGAGGAGAGGAACCTTAAAGCTTGTTCTCTCAGATCAAAAGCCTGCATCTCTGATGGTATAGGGGGTTCATTAGTGCACGTCTGGAACGGTACCATCAATGCTGAAAGATATATCAGCTTTTAGAGCAGCATATGCTCCAAGTCCTTTTTCAAAGATGGCCTTGGATATTTTAGCAGGACAAAGTTTAACTGCACACTGCATCTGTGACAACAACATGGCTGTGTAGTGGAAGAGTCTGGACCGATTCTATACCACTTTAGAAATATATTCACAATTTCATCCTCCTGCTTCACCGACCTCACGCTTCAGACAGCCAGCAGTTGCAAACATGGTGTTGTTTTTCAGAAGTAGGTCCTTCAGTGACTCCAATGAGGATACATGCTTTACCTAAACACACAGGAGCCCAATACAGGCATATATGGGTGTTGTTCCACATCATTCTGATCAGTCAGACAAACATTTCAAGCTGTGGTACATAAGAGTTGCAGTTTCAGTGAAATGTACAAGACTATGAGTAACACACTGGCCTACAGGTACACTCATTTAATAGTGGAGACATTTTCTGTGTATTTCATCTCTAAAATAAATATAATACTACTACTAATAATATGTATATTAATATATTATATAACTAATAATATAATAATAAGAAAAGAAGAGATGTAAACGGATGTTTTCATCTTCTGCTGATTGGTTTGCTTTTTCTTGCCTTCTGAAACATTCACCAATCAATTATTGTTGCTGACATTGCACACCCAACTCATAACCTGTATACCTCATTCTGTACTTTCCCTACGTCTTCATCTTCAATGTCTATGATAGTTGCACTGAAGGTCAATTTCACCAACATATGACTGATGAGATCCTTTGACAGGAAATGTGGACCAGACCCTCGTGCACCATGGACAATCATTTTCCCTGCCAGATAGTGCTCATCCTCTCTGACTGCTGCTCACATATAATGTAGTTTAAATTAGTAATTTGCATTAAACAAGTACCAATCCAACACACTGAAAGAAGCACCATACAAAACATTGTACCTGAGGCATTGTAGTCAGGGATAGGGCACAGTAGGCATGACTCTGTGGAGGTGCTTCAAAGATTTGCCAATGTTGCAAGCACTTCATCGGGAGTGTGAGGAACTCTGTTTTAGGCCCGCCTGTATCAATCCCCTCTTCAAATCTGTCAATATCATCAGTGAACTTCACAAGCAAGTCCTTAGACTCAGAAGATGTACTTAGCTTAAATCCTCTGATGGCCCCACCCCAGACATCTGAATGCCTAATTTTGTACCTTCTCTCTCCCGTAGTTTGTCCTCTCTCTCTCACTGTAGCTTCTGCAGGTGTCCCTGGTCCTGGAGCTGAAGTGCAGTTACTGGCCCCACCAACCTGCTCAGTGTTAAGTTGTTGTTTATTGTTGTTGTTCTTTTCTCTCTCTCCTCTATTCACTCACCCCAAACCACCGTCACCAAGTGCATGCTCATAAGGGGTTTGTTGGGTTTCTGTGGAAAGTGTCTTGAGATGATTGTACTGTGATTTGGTGCTATACAAATAAACTGAATTTAAAATTGAATTGAAATCTGCTGACATTCTTGTGATCTATGCAAACTGCCAGATTTGCAGTTATCTCAGATGTCGACAAAGATTGGTCCTAATGATAGAGATAGAGAATTATGAAATGAAGTTGAAGAGTAGTCCATTCATTTGTGACACCTTTCACAATGTAATTACATTCCCTGAGTCAACATGACTTTTACAAGAGCCCTCATCTGAGTCATCGACCATAGCTGCATATAACTGTGTGTATTTCCTGTAAAATAAAAGCAAAGAAAACATATTGCCTGCATTTGAAACTATACATGAAAAATGAAAAGTACCTATAACGTGTTTCCCTTGCAAAACTAGCTGATATGGAAGATATTTCCTAGTTGTGATTATAGGCAGTAACATCTGTGTTATGGAGATGAATTACTAATCTCACGTTCGCACTTGTGTAAACGGACTAGACATAATCTCAGTTATTCTCTGTGTAACTTCTGTTAAATCCTCCATCCCAGATGACCTGCAGGAAACCTCAGTCCTCTCAGCTTTTGTTAATGTATCATTTTAAAGAATTTGTTTTTTCAGTGGCCTATTAACAGGCCTATGTGTGAACTTTGTCATATCTGCTTGTATTGTAAAAAGGTTTCATGTGAAATCTCAGCTAGCTGCAAATCTAAATATTGTTGAATGGCAGCCAGTCACACAGCGCGTCGTTCTCGGATTGAACGTGTTTCTGGGAAAAAAAACTGACTTTGGTTTCACACCTTCTCGTTGAAAGAGTTAAAAGTCTGCAGCAGAAACAAATCGACATCTGTCACAGACAAATGTGGTTTTTCCTTTGACAAAGTGGTCCTGGGATGAGTCACATTTGTAGAGACGTTTTCTCTTCTCAGTGTCTATTGTGTCACTTTTCTGCGCTTTCTGCCTGCAGCAAAGTGCTGCCTAATGACTGTGCACACGGATTTTTAAGGCTTTAATTTTCCCTCTCGGTATAACACTAAATTGTCTTAATGGGACATATGTGGCAACTTTGATATAGTTTGACATGTTCAACAATAAAAAGGTTTATGGAATTGCACCTGCATAATATGTTTGCACACAGTGTAGTTACTAACTTACCTTCAGGAGAGGGGAAAACACGCACATACATCACAACACCTATCTGGAGATCAAACGTGAGCACGTTAATCCCTCACACTTTGGTACTCACTGCCAGCAGGAATAATCTCCAGCTTCACAAATTGGTCCAACTTGCCTACACCCCTGTTTGACGCCAGTTCCTCCGCGCCGGTATCTCCACGCGCCGTCTGTCCATCAGACGTAAAACTTTCTCCAGCCCGACAAAAACTCATTATCACTGCTTTCAGACAGTTTGAAGTGCAGCTCAGCTACAGGGAGACTCACGGGCTGGTTTTGAATATTGACTTTGCCACACAGAGAATTGTCTTCACATGTTATTTCACTGTACAGTCACTGGGGAATGATTCATTCATTAGAAAAACGTTGGCCACAAGGTCATTTCTCACCTGCAAACTGTGTTTTGTGGAAACCAAAGTCAACACAAAAATAGCAAAAAGTTAGTTTTTGTGTTAATTCTGAAATAATATATGCTGATATTTCTGACAAAATGCTAAATTCAATAAATCATTTCTAAATATTAAGAACAGCCTCTGTGAGCAGGATCATTTTTGACCTTCCTGCACAAAAGCACAAGCAACGATACAGCCATACATGGCTGGGAATGTTGTATATTTCCATAGGGTATGATAGAGTCTGTTTCCCTAGGCCGGGCGTAACATGCTGTAAGTGAAAGACCATATACAAGACGAGGTGTTTTGTCAGTTGTTGGTTCTATTTATGATCCCTTGGGATTTCTTTCCCCACTAATACTTCCTTCCAAGTTGCTGTTACAGGAATTGTGCAAAAGAAACATTGGATGGGATAATGAAATGCCACAAACCCTTTCACGCCAATGGTCTGAGTGGCTGCAAGATCTCAACAAGGTAGCTATGGTGAAAGTTGACAGATGTCTCAGGCCAAAGGATTTTGGAACTATCAGGACAGCTCAATTGCATCACTTTTCAAATGCAAGTCAATGTGGTTATGAAACTGTTTCTTACTTGCGTCTGGAAGATGAAAATAAAATGTTAAGACTTTCCTTCATGCTTGGAAAATCCAGAGTTACTCCTTTGAAACAGATAACTATACCAGACTTGAACTTGCTGCTGCTGTTTTAGCAGTCAGAATTGACAAGATGCTTAAGAAGTTAACTTCAATGGGATCTAGATAAGTCAGTGTTTTGGACAGACAGCCAAACTGTATGGAAGTATATTGCCAATGATGCCAAAAGGTTTCATACATTTGTAGAGTGTCGTTCATCAGGGATGTAACAGACGTTGTACAGTGGAGACATATTGGTACAAAAATTGAATCCGGCTGATGATGCCTCTAGAGCAGGGGTATTCAACTAAAATGTAAAGAGGTCCAGTTAGAGAAAATGTCTTGAAGCAATGGTCCAGAAGATCATAATGTCTGACTAGTTAGTGTGATATATATTTAAGTAGCCTAGTAGTTTTATCAACATCTGCATGTAATCAATACCTGACTGTCAAATCAGATGAAGTCATAATCTTTATGTTGTGTCTCATAATGGCGTTTCACATTGGCACTTTTAATAAGTGCCACGGTTTCTGAAATATGAGACACACTGGTTTAGTGTTCCCAGTGGGAAGTATGAACAGAAACTTTTCGTTTTTTGGAGGGCGCCATTTGTTCCTTATTTTTCTCTCCCTTTCTCCGTCTCACTCGGCTGTTTCTCTCCCTTTGTTTTCAACATGTATCGCCTTTTTTCTTTTTCTTTGTAACCGTCTTTTCATGTGTAACTTGCCTCTAGCTCTGTTTACACTGTAGCGTCGTAATGTTTACTGCTGGGAATGCACAGACTTGATTGGCTGAGTGGTATCACGTGGGATGGCTCAACTCGCATGCAATTGGTCTGTGCATTTCCACTACCATGAAGTCTACAAAAGCCGGTGGACATAAAAGCGTCCCGTTAGGTTTTAAATCATAACCTTCTCTAGGTACGGGTCCGTATGGGGCAGCTTTTGGGTCCGCACCCGGACCGCGGTCCGCCTGTTAGTGACCTAGGCTCTAGAGGCATGTCTATTGAAAACTTCTTGAAGTCCAGCAGATGGATACAGGGTCCAGATTTTCTGTTAGAATCTTGAGGATGGCTACAATCCTCTTTTGACCGAGCCTTGATGGATGATCCCGAGGTAAAAAAAGATACAGTGGTAAACGCTGCCATTTCAAACTGTTCTGACAGTGCTACTCATCAACTCCTGAACTATTTTTCTGATTGGACAAAACTGAAAACTGCAGTGGCATGGATTTTAAAGTTCAAAGAAGTTCTTTTGAAGCTCAAGCAACAAAGAAAACACATTCAGTCCTCATTTACTTCTGGAACGAGCAATTCCACTGTAAAGCAGGACAGAGTTAAGGAGGAAATGAGAAGGTTTCGAACTAGATTCTATGGTCAAAGTCTTACACCACATGATCTTTCTCAAGCGGAATCAGCAATTATTGGATTTTCTCAATATGAAGCACTCAAACAAGAAATTTCTTCCTTGCAAAGTGGAACATCTGGAGTTTAAAGGTCTAGTAACATCTACAAGCTTGATCCAGTATTGATGGATGGTTTACTTAGAGTGAGTGGAAGACTGGTAGAGCAGCAATGCCCGAGGAAACAAAACACCAGTTATCTTACCAAAAGAACATCATGTACCTTAGACAGAAAGAACATCATGTATCCAAACATATTATGAAACATGTTCATAAACAACTGGGTCATGCAGGGAGAAATCACATGTTGTCAACATTACGAAAGAGGTACTGGATTATTGACGCAAACTCTGCTTGTAGAAAGGTAATCTCTGAATGTGTTGTGTGTTGACGTTTTCAAGGCAAAATTGGAGAACAAAAAATGGCTGACTTGCCAAAAGAAAGGATCATGCCGGATTTGCCTCCTTTTTCCAACACAGGTGTGGACTACTTTGGACCTGTTGATGTGAAGAAAGGTTGCAGTGTTGTTAAAAGATATGGAGTTTTGTTTACCTGCATGACCAGTCGAGCAGTACACCTTGTACACATCCTACTCTCTGGATACAAATTCCTGCATAAATTGCAGTCGTCGTTTTATGTGCCGTCGTGGCCAAGTATTGCATTTAAGATCTGACAATGGCACAAATTTTATTGGAGCAGAGAGAGAGCTTAGAAATGCTTTAAAGAGTTTGGATCATGATAAAATTCAACGTACTAAACAGCTATAGGTCACACATCAAGGGAAGTGTTATAGAGCAGGTTGAACAAATGTCTGTGCAATATTTAAGTGAATATTATAGACATGTAAAGGTTCTCAAAAAAATAAAGACCTTTTTATTTGAACTATCAACTAAGAATGTTCATTGCTTATTCTGTGACCAGAGCAGGTTCAGGAGGAGCAGACCAGGGTGATCGGAACCGTCAGGTCTGTGTAGATGACCAGAAAAAACATCCTTACACTGATGCTGTCATCCATGAGACACAGAGACTGGCTAATAATGTCTCCATAGCCATTCCTCACAAAACACAATATCCAATTTTGCAACATTTTGTCTTTTCAGGACGTTGGGTGTGTCTTGGAAAGAGTTTGGCAAAGATGGAATTATTCCTTTTTTATGTCTCTCCTCCAGCATTTTTGCTTCACTTTTCCACCTGGAGTCATACAGGATAAACTGCATCTGACACCAGACCACAATGACTTGTGGGCTGTCAGTTGCTAATGAGAAAGAGAGCTGGAGGAGGTACACCATTATTTAGTATGACTTTGTGGCTTTTCATAGGTTGTATCTCTAACCTAATGCTGCTTAATTCAACTCAAATTCAATTCAGTTTTATTTGTATAGTACCAAATCACAATACAATCATCTCAAGGCACTTTACAAAGAAACAAAAACAAAAGCCAACAGCAGCACTTTATGAGCAAGCACTTGGTGACAGTGGAGAGGAAAAACTGCCTTTAACCAAACCTCCTTAGTTTGGGCAGGCACCTGCCTCAACTGGTTCATGAAGCTGTGAGTAAATCACATAAAATTTGCTCCTGACCAAATCTGACTGAAACATAACAGAGTTGTAAAAGAGGATACTCAGGAGACTACATTGGAAAGTAAAGATGAATTCATAACCAAAATGTTTAGAACTGCTGCAGTGGTTGACATTAGTTTCCTAACTCGAAGGCTATTTAGGTTTTTGCATAGGCGGCAATTTGTTGAGTCACTGAATAAACTGCCCAGTTTATCCAGGACTTGTATTAAATAAAAGAACCATCATTCTGCTTACATTAACAATAGATGTGTAGATGTCTTTCAGTGGGTGGATACAGTTGGTAAGGCTGATGTGCAAAGGGTCCAGTTTTTGTGACATTCCACACAAGACAAATATAAAATTTCAGAAAATGTTTTGTTGAGAAAGTAATGAAAATGAGATGGTTTCTTAATCAAGGCTAACAACTAGTGGTACTTTCCACAGTTTCACAAGATCTGTGATTGGCTGGCACAGGAGCTCATTCACACCTACTCAGGACATGACAATCATGTCATTAATATGATTGATGATGATGTGACTGGCCAAGGTATTTCTGAAAGGAGGTGCCAACTCTTGGTTGATAGTTCCGCCCAAATGCAAACTCCTAAATATCTGCAACAATTTTAAACCAAGACATAATAGAAAGTTCTGCCTGGCAACTGCCTTTCATTTCAGCGAAGAGATCTTTGGACTCCCAGTTAGGGCAGCTGTCAGACGTCTGTATGATCATGTTGGAAGTTCTTTTCCAGTCCTCCCTATTTTGGGTCACCGTGTGCCTTCTCGTCTTCCTCTTTCTTCACTCCAACTTCAGCTCCCAAAAAAAGAGGACAGATCCTCCAGGACCCAAACCTCTTGCCCTGCTTGGTAACCTGCTTCATGTGGATTTCAAGAGACTCGACAGTTCGCTTTTTGATGTGAGAAATGTGTTGTCTACAAAAAATGTCATCCTTCCATTGCTCTAATAGGAATGTATTGGTTTTTTTGAGTATATAAGTTACATATACAAACGTGTTCATTATGATTCAGTAAACCTTTTATCTAGTACTGTGACTCTCACTTTTACCTGCCTCTGTGTTTTTAGCTGTCCAAGAAATATGGGCCAGTGTTCACAGTCCACTTTGGACTTAAGAAGGTGTTGGTCCTGGCAGGATACAGAACCGTCAAGCAGGCTCTGATCAACCATGCCAAAGAGTTTGGAGACAGAGAGGTCACACCCATTTTTCATGATTTCAGCAAAGAACATGGTAAAAAAATGTTTTGGGAGTTTTCTTTTACCTGTTTTCGTGCTCATTAAAGCAGTTCGCCCACTTTTGTTTCCAGGCATATTATTTTCCAATGGTGACCTGTGGAAAGAAATGAGACGTTTTGCTCTAACGACACTGAGAAATTTTGGGATGGGCAAGAAGTTAAGTGAAGGGAAAATCATTGAGGAATGTCACTACCTGATTGAAGAATTTGAAAAACAAGAAGGTAACAGAAAGTACTACAGAGATTTCTATACATATCAGCACCCAGTTTAACATTTGAGGTATTTACCCAAATTAAACAGTATATGGCAAAATAATTATACATTATTCTAATACATTCAAACTTTTGTAAAACTTCAATTCCAGGATTTGTCACTAATTGATTACAATAACTACAGTAATTGAAAAAACTTAGTAACACTCCAAACAAGCCACTGTCATCAGCCCTTGACACAAACGCAGCCAGCTTTGAACACATTTCTTAACTATTTAATTAACTCATGTACAGTTTGTGTCTAACTCATGTCCACTACTCTGTTTCTCTCAGGTAAAGCCTTCGACAACACCAAGACAATTGATTACGCAGTTTCAAACATAATATCAGCGATCATGTTTGGAAAGCGGTTTGAATACAAAGACCCTGCATTTCAAACTATGTTGAAAAGAAACCGTGAATCCATCCATCTGACTGGATCAACTTCCATCCTGGTACTATAAACATCAGATGATTATATAAAAACAATTTACATTGCTCTGTATTAAGAACTTGGTAACTGATGGCTTGTGAAATTAAATATACTGCTGTGATAGTCCATTAAATAGTGAATCTTTATTTTAAAGAGCCTAAGTGACAAAACATTACTGAAATAATAGCTTCATAGAGTTGATGTGTAGATGTTTACAATTTGCTCTAACATTTAATATAATATTTAAGTACAAGTACCAGGAATTCATTCAGTGCTGTGGTTAGCACTGACACCTCACAGCAATAAGGTTTCAATCCTATTCGAGCCCAGGAATTATCTGTGTGGACTTTGTTTTTTCCAGGTCTGTGTGTTTCATCTGGGTGCTCTGGCTTCCTAACAGAATCCAAAGCCATGCAGAATGGGTTTAGGGTGACTCTGAATCACTGTGTTAGGGTTTGATTTTTGTGACGTCCGGTATTGGACTTTTATTTTGGTTTATAAGGTAGGTAGCTTTATGTTGATTAGTTAGGATTGGCAGGACACTTGGGTCCTCGCTTCATCCTTCAGTCACCTCCACATAACACTGTGGGTGTGAGTGTTTGTCTGTCTCCTCGTCAACACTGGAATAGACTAGTGATCCGTCTAGGGCAAGGGTCGGCAACCTTAAACACTCAAAGAGCCACTTGGACCCATTTTCCACAGAAAAGAAAACACCGCGAGCCGCAAAACCCTTTTGAAATCTAAAATAAAATAACACAGGATAAAACGTTTCTTGCCTTTATTCTATGTCTTTTAAATATTCTCCGTCTGTGAACGGTTTCCCGAGCCTGGACATTTCATGAGCGGCCACAAAACTAGCGGATGTGGTTGAATTTGCAGACTTCATCCACTTCTTACATTTTTTTTTTGCTCATATCAACCTTCCTCATCAGTTTTGAAACGGCTTTTTTCTCTCATCTCCATCGGGATATTTTTGAGCAAAGGCTGTGTGTTTATTCTGGAAATGTCTTGCAACATTAGACTTTTTGTTGTTTGCCAGTTTCTCATCACATATTAAGCAGACTGGTAAACCAGTCTCGTCAGCGGTGAAAGCAAATGAATGTGCCCACGTAGCATTAAACGTTGTTTTCTTCAGACACTTTTCTTTTCTTAGAGTTCTCCATAGTTGGTTTACCTGGGGTCTAAAAATGACAGAGATCGCGCGCAGGCAGCTGTCGCACATTGGCGGTTGTGACGAATATTAAGAGCGAATTTTTTTATCATGTTTTATTTAGATTTTACAAGATCACCATAATTTTCTAATTTGGAATTACATTTTAAAAACTAACTAAACTAAAATACATTTTAATTAAATACTCGTTTTTTATTTTCCAAGGCCGTAGGGAGCCGCAGCAGAGAGACAAAAGAGCCGCGGGTTTCCGACCCCTGGTCTAGGGTGTAGCCCGCCACCTCTTGCCCAGTGTGAGCTGCGAGTTCATGACTCTCACAAATGAATTTCACAATGAATTTTACAATTTGTTTTGTATTTTGCGTTATTACAGATCTACAACCTGTTTCCTTGGCTGGGCCCTTGTATTAAAAACTGGAGGCGTTTGATGGAGTTTTTGGAGGACTACGAAGTGCAAGTTAAAGGCATAATAGAGGATCTGAAGCAAACTCAGAACCCTGAGTTGTGCAGATGCTTTGTTGATGCGTTCCTGACCCATAAGCAAAATCTGGAGGTAAGGTTTTAGAACTCCAGTGAATCCACTCATAGACTGAAATTACCAATAAGTCAAACAATCATTATCTGTTTTCTGTGTGATTCAATAGGAGTCTGGCATCAAGAATTTACACTACAATGATGACAACCTGCTCTACAGTGTGATGGATTTAATGTTGGCTGGATCTGAGACCACAGGAACTACAATTCAGTGGTGTCTACTTTTCATGGCCAAGTACCCTCATATTCAAGGTGCCAAAAACATGGCAGAATGGTCATCTCAGATAACATGAAATCTGAGTTACATGTTTATCAGATTAACGTCTTATTTCTGTGCCATCAGATAAAGTTCAGGAGGAGCTGGACAGGGTAGTTGGAAGCCGTCAGGTCCAAGTAGAGGACAGGAGGAACCTCCCGTACACTGACGCTGTCATCCATGAGACACAGAGAATGGCCAACATTGGCCCCATGGCCATTCCGCACAAAACCAACCAAGATGTCATGTTCCAAGGATACTTCATCAAAAAAGTCAGAGGACTGTTGGATATGTTCGTCCTTGTGAACAGTTCATTCTAAAACGTATAAGTTATAGTTTTCTTCTTTTGCATACAGGGGACGACAGTGTTTCCTCTTCTCACTTCTGTACTGTATGATGAGAGCGAATGGAAGACCCCATACACTTTTAACCCTTCTCATTTCCTGGATAAAGAGGGCAGATTTATCAGGAGTGATGTCTTCATGGCCTTCTCTGCAGGTAGAACTTTTTTAGGCTTTTGCTCTTTTACTTTACAGATTTTACTGTTGCCCGCACACGACCCAGCTTGTGTCTTGCAGGTCGCAGGATGTGTATTGGAGAGAGTCTGGCCAGAATGGAGCTCTTCCTCTTCATCACGTCCCTCCTCCAGCGCTTTCGTTTCGCTCCTCCACCTGGAGTTTCAGAGGATGAACTGGATGTGACACCACTTGTGGGTTTCACCCTCACTCCTTTACCTCACAAACTGTGTGCTGTTAGTCGCCAGTGAGAACTGGGACCATTATTGTGGCTGAAAATAAGCTTCTCTGGTTGAGTCAAAACTTGTGTCTTCTGCAATAGTTCATTGTAATCTGATCTGCAGAACAGAGAGCAGTATGCTGGCCTGATTAGAAAACAGTTCACATGCTTCCTTAAATATTTTTGCCTTCACTCATGTTGACACGTTTACTTGTTTACTTTGATAAGTGCTTTTATTCATTATATAACTTCATGTTTGAAATGCACCAAACAAATTTCTCTTTATTTCACTGAAAATATGAACAGTCTTAAATTTATGTAAACACCTGCTTCTTTGTAATAACACACGGTACACTATTAATGGTTACACCTTCATTTATTGTATTAAATATGACCAAAAATGACAGAAGCAGCTGATGCGATCGCAGTTTAGTTGTGTGTCGAACTGCCGTGTTTGTGCGTCCTGCATCCATTCCTGTGTTTTCATGTTCATCTCGTTAGAGATGAACATGTAAATAAAGTCTGAATACAAATGTCACATTATAGGTTTTCTTTCTAGTCTGTCAGTTTGTTGTCATGTTTTTCCAAGACTGTATGTTTTCGGATAAAACAGCACATTGTTAGAAAATACACTCAATGACAAAATTTTACAGTGACAGGAAACTGCAGAAGCAGCTGAGTTTTCTCGGTGTGTGAGTGAGAGACAGAGCCTTCCTTATTAAACAGCTACACTTTCTCTCCTTAAATGTGAACTGAAAACTCTGTTTTCCTCCACATTGTGATTACTTCAACTGAAAACTGACACACTGTGTGGCGGGTTCAGTATTTGATGCTCTGGTTGACTTTCAGTTCGTAATCACCTGCAGAAAACCTCCAAGGTCTGTGCGTAAAAGCAGCGCGGACACGTTTGCGCCCAGGCTGACCCATCGAATCTGTACTGACGTGTTTGTGGGTCTGCGCCCGTTACTGTGTTTTCATGTTCACCCACAAATGATGTTTAATCCAAGTAAATAAGGTTTTAATAAAAATGGCCCAATATACATTTTTTATCTAGTTTGTCATTTTGTTTAATGTTGTAAAGGAAAAACAAACCAACAATATTTCCACATTTTATTCAATGTTTCGTTGACAGAAACAGGTTCCAACATGAGCTCTCACTTTATTCAAGACTGTGTTTCTTAGGAGAAAACAGCTCATTGTTCTAAAATATATTCAGTGACTGAAGTTTACAAAGAGACAGAAGCAGCCGATCTGATCGCAGTTTAGTTGTGTGTGTCTCCTGCTGTCACCGTCATCCGCAGTAAACAAAGTGTGTGTGTTCATGTTGTCGTTGAGGTGGTGAACACGGAGCTTAAAGTCCAGTTCGCTCGGCTCCTCGTCCGTCAGCACAGTGAGTGTTTCATCATATGACAGACTCAGTCTCCGCACAGTCTCTCTCTCTGAAGATGTTCGTGGCAGCAAAGCTCTCACAGAGCGAACACACCGTCCGCGCAGCGACTACAGGCTCCTGCTCTGCTGCTTGAAGACACGCTGCTTCTGGTGCTGCTTTCACACTTTGGTCTGGGTGCGGAAACAGTGGAGCCAATCGCGTTGGAGCAAGTCGCCGCCCCGTTCAGCTCGAAGGGAGACAGCACACACAGATCACTGCGTTGACGCTGCTACTCTGCTCTGTTGCTGTCGAAGATCCTCCTCAGCAGCGGATCGACGGAGATCACAAGGAGCCTCACTCCGTTGTAGTAAATGACGACAACATAGCGGTTAGGTTCTTCGTAGTCCGGCTGGAGGTGAAACCGGGAGAAGAAGCTCCAGAGAGTCCGCAGGGCAGCGATCATTTTCCCGATGACTTCACTACTCAGTGTGAGAAAGTGAGACTGACTCTGGATTCAAAATGAGCGACAGCCTGTGTTTCGGAGATTTAGTCAAAACTCTTCGGTCTTAAGTTCGGGACCTTCTTGGCGCGATGCGATTGAAGTGCTGATACAAAATTAGATTGATTAGATTTATGAAGAACTCTTAGCCCAGTTTCTTCGTGCACTCAGACAATCGATGTTTGGTCGGATGAGTTGTCATTGTTGACCAGCACTCTTCACATCCGTCCGACCAACACTCTTCACATCCGTCCGACCAGCACTCTTCACATCCGTCCGACCAACAGTCTTCACATCCGTCCGACCAGCACTCTTCACATCCGTCCGACCAGCACTCTTCACATCCGTCCGACCAACAGTCTTCACATCCGTCCGACCAGCACTCTTCACATCCGTCCGACCAACAGTCTTCACATCCGTCCGACCAGCACTCTTCACATCCGTCTGACCAGCACTCTTCACATCCGTCCGACCAGCACTCTTCACATCCGTCCGACCAACAGTCTTCACATCCGTCCGACCAGCACTCTTCACATCCGTCCGACCAACAGTCTTCACATCCGTCCGACCAGCACTCTTCACATCCGTCCGACCAACAGTCTTCACATCCGTCCGACCAGCACTCTTCACATCCGTCCGACCAGCACTCTTCACATCCGTCCGACCAACAGTCTTCACATCCGTCCGACCAGCACTCTTCACATCCGTCCGACCAGCACTCTTCACATCCGTCCGACCAGCACTCTTCACATCCGTCCGACCAGCACTCTTCACATCCGTCCGACCAACACTCTTCACATCCGTCCGACCAGCACTCTTCACATCCGTCCGACCAGCAGTCTTCACATCCGTCCGACCAGCAGTCTTCACATCCGTCCGACCAGCACTCTTCACATCCGTCCGACCAACACTCTTCACATCCGTCCGACCAGCAGTCTTCACATCCGTCCGACCAGCACTCTTCACATCCGTCCGACCAACAGTCTTCACATCCGTCCGACCAGCACTCTTCACATCCGTCCGACCAGCAGTCTTCACATCCGTCCGACCAGCACTCTTCACATCCGTCCGACCAGCAGTCTTCACATCCGTCCGACCAACACTCTTCACATCCGTCCGACCAACAGTCTTCACATCCGTCCGACCAGGACTATTCACACTCTTCGTGTCCCAATGAATTCACTACTCACTGTGAGAAAAAAGCAGACTGACTCTGGATTCAAAATGAGCGACAGCCTGTGTGCCGACGTTTTATTGTAAAAATCTTCGGTCTTCCGAAAATTCCTGACATTCTTGCTGCGATCCGGCCTCCGATCGCCGATTGATGTGCTGAGGTGAATCTTCAACAGTAACAGAGCAGAGTAGCAGAGTGAAGGCAGGGATCTGTGCGAAGGTATCGTCCTTCTCGCTCCACTGTTTCCGCACACAGACCAGTCTTCGTACCTGCTGCTCGATAATAATCGTGTACTTTGAAAAACAAACCTGCGATTGAACCTTCGAGTGAGAGACAGAGCCTTCCTTATTAAACAGCTACACTCTCTCTCTTTAAATCTGACCCGAAAACTCTGTCTTCACAACATTTCCTGTTTTTCTCCACATCCTCTTTGTGATTAATTCAACTGAAAACTGAGACACTGTGTTAGATTTCTTCATTTGTGTCTTTAATAACAAACTGACATGAAATATTTTCTTAGCTATTTTAACTGTGATCTGTAATGATAATTGCCACATTGTGGAGATATTTGAATTAGTTTTCCCCAGAGTTCAGGGTGTCATTCATGCTTCCAGTCTCCGCCTCCAGCCTCCAGTCTGAACCTACACTGCTCCATTGCGGAAGTTGAACCTCAGTCCTCAGCAGCCGCGTTATGAGGATCACCAAGAAGTCCGCGCTGCTCCTCGTAGGTCAGTCTTGTTCAGAGCCGAGCGGAGACATTTCAGAGAGTGTGTCGGAGAAACTGTGTTAGGATGTGTGTCCTCTTTAAAACTCAATAAAACTCGAACTACCGTGTTTGTGCCTCCTGCATCCATTCATGTGGAGTAAATAAGGTTTTAATAAAAATGGCACATTATACATATTTTATCTAGTTTGTCATTTTGAAACAAACTGAACACGTTTGAAATTTTCAAAACAAACCAACTATATTTCAACATTTTATTCAGTGTTTCGTTTTTTAATCACATGTCCTGGTTTTGATCTAATGTAAAAGAACTTCTGCACTGCAGAACTGGGCAGCAGTTTCACAGGATTCATGTTTTCTCACATGGATCAGTAACTGATCTCTTCTTACAAGGGTTTTTGGACAGTAAGGGCAGTGAAAGTGAGAAGATGTCGACAGGACTGTAGACCACATTTAAAAATGGTGAATTCTGCAACATCCAAACAGAAGATAAATTAATATCTTGTTGACATATTGATGCCTGCAAGCAGTGAGCTCACACTTCAAATATGAAAAGGGCAAAACATTATAGTTCTGTCAGCTAAAAGTTAATTCATACTGAAAGACCAATAGTCTATATTAACAACACACTGAACTAGCACGTCGACAGTTTTATAATCACTTGCTATTCCTCACATTTAGTTTCACACAACTTTATGTTGAATCCGAGCATGATTCTTAATGTGGTTCTCAAATTTTGACATCCAGCTCCGTCCATCCAGTCCCGCCCATCCAGCTCCGCCCAATCACATCCAGCGCAGCTCAATGTGTCTCTGTATAACTTCACGTTACATACACACACACACAGTGAACCTGAACTGGCTGTGGCTGTGGTTCCTTGATGGGGTTTCATTATTAATATGTTCTTTTTTTCCGCGAACACAACACATAAACGGATGTTGCAGGACGCACAACCCGCCACATTGTGTCATAGGCCAATGTTAGTGTTGTGATTTTGTAGGTACTTAAATGCAACCTTACCACAATAATAATAATAATTCTTATTAATAATAATAATAATAATAATAATAATATGTATTAATAAATTGATGATATACATTATTATTATGGTTCTCATTATTAATAATTATATTGCCATTAATAATACGTAATAATAATAATTATTATTATCTGTATGTGTAGGGCAGTTTTCGAATCAAAGTGACAAAGTTCTGCACAAGATGTTAAAAACAATGAATAAACTCATGTAACTATAGACATACAAACAAAAGTAAAGTGCAGTATTATAGATACAGCCACAGCCAAGTACTCATATCAAACCCCACCCAGTTTAAAATGCGACTTTAAAATGCGCCTCGCGTGGAGGCGCCCGCGCCCGCCTCCACGCGAGGCGGCCCGTGAGCGGCTCTGACGGGCGCTGCGGACGCTTCCGTGCGGGGCAGACGCGCCCTCCTCTCGAGGGCCGGCGTCACCAGCGCCTTGCCCAGCTGCTCCAGGAAGAGCATCCTCTTGATGCGCATGCCCGTGAGTCATCCGGGGCTGAGCTCTCGCCATATCAGGAAGGCGTTGTAGCAGGGCACGACAACGACGTTAAGATGAAGGCGAACTGGGGGAGAAGACCTTTCGGTGTACTGCCTGAAAGGACAACGACCTGGTAAAATGGGTGAAGAGAGGAAGACTTAGCGCTGACACGGTTTTCATTCATTTTCAAAAACCACCCTTGGTTCGTCCAAAAACACTGTAATTCAGCTTCACTGGAGAGATAAAGTGTAATCTACCATTTTCATATTTTCTTTATTGTTGTCAGATCATTGTTTCATCAAATAAATGCACATGTTTAAAAGCGTTAAACCGTTTGCAGGCGTTTTTCTTTCTGTCGTATTCTTTGTACCGTGTCTCATCATCTGACATGTAAATTTCTTGGAGTTTTACTCTGAAGCTGTTGGAAGCAGCAGATGATATTTGGAGTCACGAGGTTTCCGTCGCTCTCCGCTCGGTTCAGAAAATCAGGGTGAGTAGTTGCCAAATTTTCCTCCTCTGCAGGATGTGCAGTGAACGATCAGTCCAGTTACAGGATTTTTCTAAGCTTAAGGGGAGGGACTAATTCTAAGAGGCTAGGCGGAGCAGGCCCGGTATTTTGTCCCTTCCTCTTCCTGATTTTCTTTTAAATGATGTTCTTATCAAAATGACGCACCTGGAGACAAACCATAGCAACCGTGGAATCCTTGACCTCCATTTTGTCACATGTGTGTTTCCAGACACATCTGGGATTAAAGTTGGATCCAGTCAGCCCAGAGCTGAGATCAGCTCCATATAGTTACAGATCTGACTGGTCCTCACTCACACTTCCTCCTCATATTCTACTGGACCAGCGGATTCTGTTTTCATGGCTCAGCAACAATTATACACCTGATGTGTCTGAATGATCGGCTGGAAAAGAAGAAATCAAACGGTTCAAATTACAGATGTGGCTGCGTCCTCGGTCATATTCTCTGCTAGAAAATTGGTGTCAGTCTTCGTGTGAACATCTGGATTCACAGGCTACGAGTTTTGACAGTGTTTTCATAGAGCAGCTAAACTGCAGCTCATCTGTTACAGACTGGTCATCGGGTATTTTCCATTTTCACTGTATCTGCGTCAGAGTTTCCAGCGTTCAGGTTTATTTTCACCAAACAAACGTCACCGTGTCAGACACGAAGAGAAAACTAGTCCAGGATTCAAAGTTTGGACTTTATTGGTTTTAAAGGTTGTTTCCGCAGACAAGACGCCAGATGTTCTTCCAGCACAGACACTGGTCCATAAACATCACAGAGCGCGCAAAAGCCAATTTGGAGGCTTTAAGTGAAGGAGGCGCGGACACACACACACCAACACTTCTCCAAAACTCCCACAGCACAGGTCATATATGTTCAGTTTAGGCTCTTCCGCTTTGCTCTACAATGATCGGCCTCTGTCCATTTAAATAACTGGTCAGAAAACACCGACATTAATGAGAATTAGCGACACTGTCTTTCACACACTGAGCGTTGTCCGTTTGTTTCCTGCGACTGTTTCTATGAAGTTTTCTTTCCTTTGTGTTTGTCAAACTCTGGCAGCAGCTGGACTGATACAGTGTGTGCGTCTCCGCACTGAGAGAGGCGCCGTGCGCATTTTACGCACGTGGCACAGCACCTATAGGCGACGCATATGAATCATTTCACCCTGCTGCATCAGTGCGGATCTAAACGCGACTGAACAAATGATTATCAATAACATGTTTGTCTGAATGATCAGATAGAAATTTCATTTGTCGCAATAATAATTTGCCTGTTTGGTCATTATCTTATCAAACAGGCAGAACACAGCTCCATAAAAGCTGCATGTGTGCAGTTCGTTTATAGTCGGATCTGTTTTATCGCAGTTCAAGCTTCACTCTAGTTAAAACCATCATCTACATCCAATGCTCTGTGTTAGTCCAGGAGACCTGGCTGTGTGGACAAATAATGAAACTACCCTATAAAGTCTCTTGTGAGAGAACATGAGCAAATTGATGTGCTGACTCCATCAGAAACAAATATTAATGTGTCTTTTTGCTTGCACACTGATATCCAGCTTGTCTACATACACACATGGATGTTTGTTGTGACAGTGGACTCGTTTCTTCATTCTGAAGTGATGAAGAGGAATCATGTTTTTCGTGTAAAGTACTTTTTTTGCAGAGAATTGACCTTTTGTGGACACAGTTGATTTCTATGGACGATAAAACCAAGAGAAAAGTGTTGGGTGATTATGAACAGTTCTCCTCTGGACCAGGTTCACTCAGTGCTGTGGAGAAAACCCCTGGGACTTTACTGAGTCTGTGCTGTTGCATTGACTGGTGTCACTGATGGTCATTGCTCCTCTGGTCCAGGTGGAGGCGCTGTGGGACCAACAAACATGAAGCTGTTGTATCGTGTCCCCACATAAAGTTTGACCGTGAGCGTCGTGTCGGTTGTTTGTTGACCCGTATAAAGAGACCGGGTCCCGCTGTATCACTCAGGCTGCACTACAGCGTCTATTTACAGGCGCGATCCCACTACTGAGCGGCACGGGGGCTTTGACCTGCTCCGTTTCCGTCCTGGGCCGGTGCACCCCTCCTTAGACGACCTGGTGGTCCCGGGCTCTCCCAGGAGCACCATATCGATACCGAACTTAGTGCGGACACCCGATCGGCACAGTCCGCTGCAGCTCAGAGCTCCTGAGCTCAAACGATCCTCCAGCCTCAGCCTCCCGTAGCTTGGATTACAGGCGCGCGCCACCGCCCCCGGCGGGAGCTGTCTTCATTCATAGCGGCTGTGAGGGTCACGCACGTGACGTCATCAGGCGTGACCGAGGGTCTCTGGTCCTCTAGTCCAGATGGAGGTGGGTCGGTGTCACCAACAAACAGCTGGTTTCTGAAGGTTTTCACAGAAATAGAGAAACAGCGATGAAGCTGAAGTGTCATGTAAATCCATCAGGGTTCAACCTGTGTCAGGTGTCACAGCTGTTACTGCAGCATCACACTGATGAGCTTTAAAAAGCCCTTTGAAGCTTTTCAGGATTCAGACCTTCTTAGGTGTTGATCAGACTCAGCCTCTGCTTTATTTCCTGTGTGTGTTTGACTCAGGACTGTGTTTGTGTCCACACCAAGCTGCACTAACATCTTCTCACTCCTGTTTCCTTCAGTCTGATCAGCTGCTCCAACTCACAGCTTTAGGGTTTTTGAACCTGCTGTTATGTTGAATAGAAGTTTCCATCCACTATGGCTCAAACTGAGCTGCACTGTTAAATACACTCACAACAACACAAAGACTTTTGAAGTCAGGACATTTTTATTATGGCTTCTTCCAAAACTCAAACTTCACTATACTAAGGATATATCTATATCAAAAAATGAAGTACAAGTATAGTCCAGATACACTGTTGTACAAGCCAAGTACACCTGAATATAAGGAAAAGCACAGGCTGAATGCATTTCAATTTTTTCTGTATACCTGTCAGTATAAGTCAAGTATACTTGAGTATAATTTTGTTTAGTTTATCTCTGACATGTACAAACAAAGTACACGTGAATAATCGTCTTTTTTGTGGGGATGCTCTGATAAATACACTGACAAAAAGAAAGAATCTTCTTAAATCAGAAACACAAAGAGAAGAACTATAAGAAGCAATGATACACAATCTGCACTATATCTGACAACTCTGTTGTTAAACCGTGACAGTTTCATAATTCTATCACCTTAATGACCTTAAACCTTTCTAAAGTGTTCCATCCATCCATCCATTTTGGAGCCTATCCCAGCTCTCTCTCGGGTGGAAGGCAGGGGTACACCCTGGACAGGTCACCAGTCCAGCCACATGTAGACAGACAATCTCACACACTCACTCCTACGGGCAATTTTAGAGTCACCAATCAACCTGACATGCATGTTTTTGGACTGTGGGAGGAAACCGGAGTACCCGGAGTAAACCCACGCAAGCACAGGGAGAACATGCAAACTCCACACAGAAAGGCCGGGATGCGAACCCACGACCTTCTTGCTGTTAGGCAACAGTGCTAAACTACTAAACTGTTCCATGTTTTCTCATATATTATTGAGTCTGATTAATACATCTGGAGTTGTAAAGTTTCACTGTGGATACATTCATCATAGGTGTTTCTCTGGCATCTACATCCCTTCTCTCGTCCACTGCCCGTGACAGATGTGTGGAAATCACACGTAAATGCCCAACTGGCCTAAGTGGCGGCAAGCGTAACGAAATTGTGGAGGCCACGACCACTGGCCTAAAGAGTTGAACTCGGACCAAAGTAACAAATCAGGTCAATAAGTATTTATCATTATCATTATATATCATTATTATATCTGATATATTACAGCAATTGTCTGTTTGTTCAGGCTGAATCACCAATATTTGATCAAATGAAACGGGAGAATGTCAGACTGTGAAACAAACTGAAATATTCAAAACCAGCCCGTGAGTCTCCCTGTAGCTGAGCTGCACTTCAAACGCATAGATCACATCCAGGACAGACAGCAGGGTCCGGCGCAGTGCGGCCCTGACAGGTCCTCTGTTCCCATCCATAGTTTGAATGTGCGTAGAATAAACAGGAATAAACTGTGGCAGGTGTAGAGTTGATCTCAGATGATGTCTGCTCATGAGGAGCTCCAGTGCAGTATACAGGACAGCACGCTTTAGGACGAGCCTTTTATACTAAGTTTCTAAGTTTGATTTTTTAGCGCCATAGGTTGAGCCTATGACATCCCGCTTCCCCGAGTGACTCACACATGCACAACAAGTCGCATTTTAAACTGGGTGGGGTTTGATATGAGTACTTGGCTGTGGCTGTATCTATAATACTGCACTTTACTTTTGTTTGTATGTCTATAGTTACATGAGTTTATTCATTGTTTTTAACGTCTTGTGCAGAACTTTGTCACTTTGATTCGAAAACTGCCCTACACATACAGATAATAATAATAATTATTATTATGTATTATTAATGACAATATATTTATTAATAATGAGAACCATAATAATAACGTATATCATCAGATTATTAATAAGTATTATTATTGTTATTGTTATTATTGTTGTTCTCATTATCATTATCATTATCATTGTCATTATCATTTAAGCACCTACAAAATCACAACACTAACATTGGCCTATGACACAATATGGCGGGTTGTGCGTCCTGCAACATCCGTTTATGTGTTGTGTTCGCGGAAAAAACGAACATATTGATAATGAAACCCCATCAAGAAACCACAGCCAGTTCATGTTCACTGTGTGTGACTGTGTATGTAACGTGACTATACAGAGACATATTGAGCTACGCCGGAAGTGATTGAAATTTGAGAACCACATTAAGAATCATTCTCGGATTCAACATAAAGTTGTGTGAAACTAAATGTGAAGAATTGCAAGTGATTATAAAACTGTCGACGTGAGTCACTTTCCTAGTTAATACTAGTTCAGTGTGTTGTTAATATAGACTATTGGTCTTTCAGTATGAATGAACTTTTAGCTGACAGAACTATAATGTTTTGCCCTTTTCATATTTGAAGTGTGAGCTCACTGCTTGCAGGCATCAATATGTCAACAAGATATTAATTTATCTTCTGTTTGGATGTTGCAGAATTCACCATTTTTAAATGTGGTCTACAGTCCTGTCGACATCTTCTCACTTTCACTGCCCTTACTGTCCAAAAACCCTTGTAAGAAGAGATCAGTTACTGATCCATGTGAGAAAACATGAATCCTGTGAAACTGCTGCCCACCCAGCGACCACCCTTTAGTCAGTGGAGAAGGAGACCATTACTCTGCCTGACTCCCATGGAAAAACCTCCATGATCCGCGCGATATTTTTAAATTCACAAAATCATGTATAAATATTAAAAACAGCCTCCGTGAGCAGGATCATTTTTGACCTTCCTGCACAAAAGCACAAGCACTATACAGCCATGATTTATACAATACTGCCCCCCAGTGACTGTACAGTGAAATAACATGTGAAGACATAGAGCTGTAAGTCAGTGGGACATTCTGAACTCTTCTATAAATTTAAAATCAGCCACGGAGGAGCAGAACTATTTATATTTTTATCCCAACATTTCTAACTTAAAAATGTACTGCAGGTGTTTTTATTCATGATGTACAGCACTTTGAGATTTTTTAAATGTAAAGTGCATTACAAATGCACATCTGCATCATCTGCAACTAATTAGGTTAATTGGCAACAGGTCAGTAACATGATTGGGTATGAAAAGTCAAAGATAGACATAGGTTCACCAATCTGTGAAAAGCTGCATCTACAAATTGCCATAATAATGTTTTTCAACAGAAAACTGCAAAGACTAAATATATCATCATCTACAGTACATAATATCATCAAAAGATTCAGAGAATCTGGGGAAGTCTGTGAAGGGACAAGGCTGAAACACAAGACTGGGTCCTCAGATGGCCCTGCATTAAAAACAGTCATGGTTCTGTGATGGACATCACTGCATGGGCTCAGGAACACTTCCAGAAATCACTGTCTGTGAACACAGTTCACTTTGCCATCCAGAAATGCAAGTTCAAGCTCTATCATGCAAAGAAGCAGCCGTACATGGACCTGATCCAGAAACACCTCCATCTTCTCTGGGCCAGGGCTCATGTAAAATGGTCTGTTTTAAAGTGGAAAATTGTTCTGTGGTCAGAGGAATCAAAATCTGACATTCTTTATGGCAACCATGGGCGCTGTGACCTCTGGACTAAAGAGGAGAGGAACCTTAAAGCTTGTTCTCTCAGATCAAAAGCCTGCATCTCTGATGGTATAGGGGGTTCATTAGTGCACGTCTGGAACGGTACCATCAATGCTGAAAGATATATCAGCTTTTAGAGCAGCATATGCTCCAAGTCCTTTTTCAAAGATGGCCTTGGATATTTTAGCAGGACAAAGTTTAACTGCACACTGCATCTGTGACAACAACATGGCTGTGTAGTGGAAGAGTCTGGACCGATTCTATACCACTTTAGAAATATATTCACAATTTCATCCTCCTGCTTCACCGACCTCACGCTTCAGACAGCCAGCAGTTGCAAACATGGTGTTGTTTTTCAGAAGTAGGTCCTTCAGTGACTCCAATGAGGATACATGCTTTACCTAAACACACAGGAGCCCAATACAGGCATATATGGGTGTTGTTCCACATCATTCTGATCAGTCAGACAAACATTTCAAGCTGTGGTACATAAGAGTTGCAGTTTCAGTGAAATGTACAAGACTATGAGTAACACACTGGCCTACAGGTACACTCATTTAATAGTGGAGACATTTTCTGTGTATTTCATCTCTAAAATAAATATAATACTACTACTAATAATATGTATATTAATATATTATATAACTAATAATATAATAATAAGAAAAGAAGAGATGTAAACGGATGTTTTCATCTTCTGCTGATTGGTTTGCTTTTTCTTGCCTTCTGAAACATTCACCAATCAATTATTGTTGCTGACATTGCACACCCAACTCATAACCTGTATACCTCATTCTGTACTTTCCCTACGTCTTCATCTTCAATGTCTATGATAGTTGCACTGAAGGTCAATTTCACCAACATATGACTGATGAGATCCTTTGACAGGAAATGTGGACCAGACCCTCGTGCACCATGGACAATCATTTTCCCTGCCAGATAGTGCTCATCCTCTCTGACTGCTGCTCACATATAATGTAGTTTAAATTAGTAATTTGCATTAAACAAGTACCAATCCAACACACTGAAAGAAGCACCATACAAAACATTGTACCTGAGGCATTGTAGTCAGGGATAGGGCACAGTAGGCATGACTCTGTGGAGGTGCTTCAAAGATTTGCCAATGTTGCAAGCACTTCATCGGGAGTGTGAGGAACTCTGTTTTAGGCCCGCCTGTATCAATCCCCTCTTCAAATCTGTCAATATCATCAGTGAACTTCACAAGCAAGTCCTTAGACTCAGAAGATGTACTTAGCTTAAATCCTCTGATGGCCCCACCCCAGACATCTGAATGCCTAATTTTGTACCTTCTCTCTCCCGTAGTTTGTCCTCTCTCTCTCACTGTAGCTTCTGCAGGTGTCCCTGGTCCTGGAGCTGAAGTGCAGTTACTGGCCCCACCAACCTGCTCAGTGTTAAGTTGTTGTTTATTGTTGTTGTTCTTTTCTCTCTCTCCTCTATTCACTCACCCCAAACCACCGTCACCAAGTGCATGCTCATAAGGGGTTTGTTGGGTTTCTGTGGAAAGTGTCTTGAGATGATTGTACTGTGATTTGGTGCTATACAAATAAACTGAATTTAAAATTGAATTGAAATCTGCTGACATTCTTGTGATCTATGCAAACTGCCAGATTTGCAGTTATCTCAGATGTCGACAAAGATTGGTCCTAATGATAGAGATAGAGAATTATGAAATGAAGTTGAAGAGTAGTCCATTCATTTGTGACACCTTTCACAATGTAATTACATTCCCTGAGTCAACATGACTTTTACAAGAGCCCTCATCTGAGTCATCGACCATAGCTGCATATAACTGTGTGTATTTCCTGTAAAATAAAAGCAAAGAAAACATATTGCCTGCATTTGAAACTATACATGAAAAATGAAAAGTACCTATAACGTGTTTCCCTTGCAAAACTAGCTGATATGGAAGATATTTCCTAGTTGTGATTATAGGCAGTAACATCTGTGTTATGGAGATGAATTACTAATCTCACGTTCGCACTTGTGTAAACGGACTAGACATAATCTCAGTTATTCTCTGTGTAACTTCTGTTAAATCCTCCATCCCAGATGACCTGCAGGAAACCTCAGTCCTCTCAGCTTTTGTTAATGTATCATTTTAAAGAATTTGTTTTTTCAGTGGCCTATTAACAGGCCTATGTGTGAACTTTGTCATATCTGCTTGTATTGTAAAAAGGTTTCATGTGAAATCTCAGCTAGCTGCAAATCTAAATATTGTTGAATGGCAGCCAGTCACACAGCGCGTCGTTCTCGGATTGAACGTGTTTCTGGGGAAAAAAAACTGACTTTGGTTTCACACCTTCTCGTTGAAAGAGTTAAAAGTCTGCAGCAGAAACAAATCGACATCTGTCACAGACAAATGTGGTTTTTCCTTTGACAAAGTGGTCCTGGGATGAGTCACATTTGTAGAGACGTTTTCTCTTCTCAGTGTCTATTGTGTCACTTTTCTGCGCTTTCTGCCTGCAGCAAAGTGCTGCCTAATGACTGTGCACACGGATTTTTAAGGCTTTAATTTTCCCTCTCGGTATAACACTAAATTGTCTTAATGGGACATATGTGGCAACTTTGATATAGTTTGACATGTTCAACAATAAAAAGGTTTATGGAATTGCACCTGCATAATATGTTTGCACACAGTGTAGTTACTAACTTACCTTCAGGAGAGGGGAAAACACGCACATACATCACAACACCTATCTGGAGATCAAACGTGAGCACGTTAATCCCTCACACTTTGGTACTCACTGCCAGCAGGAATAATCTCCAGCTTCACAAATTGGTCCAACTTGCCTACACCCCTGTTTGACGCCAGTTCCTCCGCGCCGGTATCTCCACGCGCCGTCTGTCCATCAGACGTAAAACTTTCTCCAGCCCGACAAAAACTCATTATCACTGCTTTCAGACAGTTTGAAGTGCAGCTCAGCTACAGGGAGACTCACGGGCTGGTTTTGAATATTGACTTTGCCACACAGAGAATTGTCTTCACATGTTATTTCACTGTACAGTCACTGGGGAATGATTCATTCATTAGAAAAACGTTGGCCACAAGGTCATTTCTCACCTGCAAACTGTGTTTTGTGGAAACCAAAGTCAACACAAAAATAGCAAAAAGTTAGTTTTTGTGTTAATTCTGAAATAATATATGCTGATATTTCTGACAAAATGCTAAATTCAATAAATCATTTCTAAATATTAAGAACAGCCTCTGTGAGCAGGATCATTTTTGACCTTCCTGCACAAAAGCACAAGCAACGATACAGCCATACATGGCTGGGAATGTTGTATATTTCCATAGGGTATGATAAAGTCTGTTTTATATTTTAGTATCTATAATATTATGTATAGAATGAATTGTCCTAAAGTGTGTAGCTGCCTAATGTGGGACATTTCAGCTCTAATGCCTGTAAGTTTTCCTAAAACTAATGAAGGACAATGAAACCATGAGTTATAGCACAAAGCTGTGATGTTTTGTGATTAAAGTCATATGACATCTGAAACGTCCAATCACAGATTAGAGTGCAGGGACCTTCAAAAGGGAAACACCCCATAAACCAGTTCAAAGTCTAAGTTGAAGAGATCAGACCCTAACAGAGAGGGGTCCAGCCCTGAGACACCCCATTGTTGTTTGTCTTAGTTCTTCATCCTTTCGCAGTGGCAGTATCGTAGCCTATGAGGTTTGTCCGAGGCGCGATTATTGCTAGTTGAAAACTTTACCCAATACCCCGCCTTGACGACTTGAAACATAGTCGGTGATGGCAATTTTTGATGGTCTCTAAGGAGACTGATGATGTGCTGAACATCAAGCTCTGTCACATATTCTGATAACAGGTGACTTTAACATCCATGTTGATCATCCTGAAGACAAACTCACAATAGATTTCTGTGCAGAGCTTCAAATACTTCTGCACCATGTCAGAGGCCCACACACACTCACGGTCACACACTGGATTTAGTTTTAACAAAAGATGTTATTTCAAACATTATTGTCAAGAACATTGGCCTCTCTGACCATTTCTGTGTTTTCTTTGACATGTCAGTTTTACCTGCTGCCCAAAACACATCAGTAGCTGGAAAAAAGATGTTTAAATGATCACACTGTGTTTATGGAAGCCATGTCTGTGTCAGGGAGCCAAACATCAGACTCTGCTGATTCACTTCTTCACCACTTTCAAACTCATTCATTTCCATTGCACTTGTCATGAATCCTCCATGTATTTTTTCCTGTCAGTCATCAACCAGGACTGGTCAGCCCAAGAAATGTAATGTAATGAAGCTGAGAGATTTTCATGTTGATAGCTCAAAGCTAAGACTGTTCTATAAAAGTTCTATTGAGAGTGTCTTAACTTTCTGTATTCAGTGCTGGGATGGAGCAGTGTCCTTACAAAATAAAAATAATGCTTAAAATAATGTCTTTTGCTAAAAAAACACGAGGCTGGAAAAAAAGAGAAAACATTCAGTTGCATTTTTGCATTTTATTTAAATGTCATTTAATCTTGACATTTTTGTGGTTACATTTTTTTCCCCTTAATTCTGGCTTATTGTATTCTACTTTTTAAAATTTATCCAGCTTTCAAAGAAATATGGGTCTGTGTTTACTGTTAACTCTGGACCCAAAACAGTGGTGGTCCTAAGTGGATACAAGGCAGTGAAAGAAGCCCTGATCAACCATACGGAAGAGTTTGGAGATCAAAATGTCTCACCCATATCTTATGATACTGATCAGAGACATGGTATGACTTTACTTTACAGAACTTTTTTCTACACCATTTTTTTATATTATCAGAAGCAAAAATTACTGTAATTTTCATCTGCTAAATGTTACACCTTTTTCTTATGTGTTTTAGTGCAACCTGCTAATGTGTTTTTCTGGATATATTTGATGAGTCTATACTAGTTTGTCATAATATACACTGCACAGTGGCTTCAGGAGACATTCAGATCTCCTCACTTTTTTCACACTTATTGTGTCTATTTTTACCCATCATAGTCTCTGGAGATAAACTCTTCCACATCCAAATTATTTCCTCATAGTGTGTCATGTAATTGTTTTGTGTCCCTTTCTAAACTGTTTCCAGTCAAACCACTCTGCCACAAATGGGCTCCAGCAGACAAGATTGAGGTTTTTAATACATTTGCAAAATAATCTTTGTTATATCAGTTCCTGGATATATATTAATGGGCAAAATGTCAATTTTAATATTCAATTTACACTGTAATAATGTGTAAAAGGTAAATGATTCTTTCTGAAGCCACTGTATATATACTAATAATATATTCACACTGAACTTGTATAGATGTATTTTGACTTGTGTATGATGTATAACAGGAATATTGTTGGCCAAAGGCAAAACATGGTTGCTCAGCTATCAAATATACTGACTCCCAATTTCAAAACATGGTGAGAAGAGTCAATGAGACCATACGTGTTATAGGTTCTGCATAAATCCAGGTAAGCATGTAGACTGTAAGTTGATTATGGAAACAAATGCATATTTTAATAATAAGACCAACAATATGAATATTATTAAAAGATAGACTGTTAGGAACCAAAAACCTCATTAAAGTTTCCTGTTAAGCATGTACATGTTTAATTTATAAAACCTACATGGCTTGTTGTTTGGTGCACATTCATCTTTATGAAACAATGTTCTTTTTACTGATGTGGTACAGGGTAACATGTTTCCCCAGCTGATTGGCTGCATAAAAAAACAGCAACTGGTATTAAGAAATGTTGAAGGAATAAGATGTCAAGGATTTAATGAAAAACCTGAAAGAGACACTTAACTCTCACATATGCAGGGACTGGTGGACTGTTTTTTGACTCAGAGATAAGAGGTAAAGCAATATCTTTTACATTTTCCATCTCAGCAAGTGGCAATTGTAGGAGCCAATGAGTTGTTAATGTATTTTGGGCTCTCACCACTTGGGGGCAGTATGTGGACATAGGGTTTTTAAGTCGGTGTTTTATCCACGTAGAGGGAGGAGGCTTGGAGGTGGGGAATGCACACAGTTTTTACCACACTTTGGGAAGTTAAGGCATCCACTATTCATCATTGCAAGTATGTATTTTCATTATGTTTAATAAAGCAAAAGCTGTGACGCTTCATCAACAGTAAGCAGTGAAATAGGACCTGATGACAGTATTTCAAACGTGTCTACAAAATCCCAATGTAGCAAAGTGTCAAAAGGTTCAGCAAGTACTTTAAAAGACTTAAGAGACAAAAGGAACAACTTATGATGAATGTAAAAATAGCAGCCAACGATGCAAAGTTGTCAGTTTTAAACCCCAGTGATGTTGGAAGCAGTAAAAAGGCATCATGTAATGACTCAAAGCGTAAAAACCCACATTCATTGAACTCTGATTTACAAGTACATCTTCCTGGTAATTCTACTCAAGTTGCAGTGCACCGTACAACTACACAACAAGCTGCAGGCGTACAGGATGGCACAGCTGCTGTTCAAAATAATCCCGTCTCACATTAACAAGTACAAGTTTATTCTTTGCAATCTCATGTCCATCAACAAACTGATACAGGACAAAGTATTTTGTATTTGAGTAATGCTCTTGTTACTTTGCAGATCTATGCTCATATTGGGGCCAGAGAACAGGATTGTTCTTTGTCCATTGTGCCAGTACAGGTAAAATCTAAGCTTGGAGATTTTACAGTAACAACATATGCTTTCTTGGATCCAGGGAGCACTGCCACTTTTTGCACCGAAGGCCTTATGCGGAAGCTGAAGATGACCGGGACAAAGAAGTGCATATTGCTTCGAACAATGGGGCACGAAAATGTAGTAAACACACCTGTGCTCACTGGGCTGGCGATCTCAGGATTATCTGAGGGTAAATTCATAGATTTGCCAGAAGTCTTTGCTCAGAAGACACTACCTGTAAGTAAATGTGCTTAATCCAGATGATTTATGAAAATGGAGCTATTTGGATAATGTAAAAATTCCCAAACTGGATGCTGAAATTGAATTGTTAATTGGCACAAATAATAATAATAATAATACATTTTATTTCATGGCGCCTTTCAAAGTCTCAAGGTCACCTTACAGATAGAAAAGGAAGCATACAGCATGATATACATAGAGTGCATTAAAACAACAGTAACAAGAATACATAAACGGCGGGAGAGAATGTAAAGGCAAAAGCGTGGATTATCTAGGAAGTGGGCGAAGTACAGTGAAAGTAAATTGAAATACAGAAACCCAGATGACAGAACAACAAATATGAAACAGTATGAGACAATATGAAATAGGCAGAGGGTGGTAGGACATCACGGGCTGCTTTGAGAAGTTAAGAGAGTTAGGTGGAAAACGCTATACGGAACAGATATGTTTTGAGTGATGATTTAAAAGTTGATAAGTCCGGAGACGACCGGATGCGATGAGGGAGAATGTTCCAAAGGCGGGGCGCAGTGTGGCTGAAGGATCTAGCGCCCATGGTGGCCAGGCGCGCTGTAGGGGTGCAGAGGAGAGTGGAACTGGAGGAGCGGAGAGGACGAGGCGGAGAATAGATATGAAGTAGTTCAGTGATGTATGGTGGGGCAATAGAGTGGAGGGCTTTGTAGGTGAGAAGGAGGATTTTATAGTTTATACGGAAGGACACAGGGAGCCAGTGAAGTTGTTTAAGGACAGGGGTGATATGATGTGAGGATGGAGTTCTGGTGATGATTCGGGCAGCAGAGTTCTGGACAAGTTGAAGTTTGCGAAGTGATTTGAGAGGTAGACCAGTGAGGAGTGAGTTACAGTAATCCAAACGAGAGGTGACAAAGGCATTAATGAGTATTGCCGTGCTATCGGTGGTGAGTGAGGAACGCATGCGGTTTATGTTACGGAGATGGGAATAGGCCGACCGGGTAGTGGTATTGATATGCTGAGTGAAGGAGAGAGTACCGTCTAGGATGACACCCAGGCTTTTAACTTGGGGGGAGGGGGGGAAAGTATTGTTGTCAGTTTGAATGGAGAAGGTGCTGGTTTTAGAAAGGGTGGATCTGGTGCCCACGAGGAGAATTTCAGTTTTGTCAGGGTTGAGTTTCAAAAAGTTATGGGTGAACCAGGATTTGATATTATGTAAGCAGGTAAGGAGGGAGGGAGGGGGGAGGGTAGAAGATGGAGCAGCAGAGAGGTAGAGCTGGGTGTCGTCTGCATAACAGTGGAAATTGATGTTATGTTGCCTAAGGATATTTCTGAGAGGAAGGAGATAAATAATAAATGCTCCAAAGCTCTTGGATCCATGGGAGATCATCAATAGTGAAGGTGATGGACCCTATGCCGTCAAGACCATATTGCGGTGGGTCCTAAACGGTCTTGTGAAGGAAACAGATGACAGGCGGAAGATTGGCTTTCAATCAGTCACTGCTAATAGGATTTCTGTTACCAAGCTGGAAGAACTATTGGTTGCTCAGTACAATCATGATTTTGATGAGAAATCTTCAGAGGATGATTTCAAAATGTCTAGAGAAGATCAGAGGTTTATGAAGATAATGGAACAGTCAATTAGCATTGAAAATGGTCACTATTGTATAGACCTACCCTTCAGAAAGACTGATGTCATCATGCCTATTAATAGGTGCGTTAGAGAACAACGTTTAAAGAGCTTGAAAAGGAAGTTCAGTTGTAACCAGGAGTTTCAAGAAGAGTACACTGCTTTTCTTGCTGATGTTATCGATAAGGGGTATGCTGAAGCAGTACCACAAAATCAGTTACTTCGAGATGATAGTAAAGTGTGGTATGTCCCACATCATGGGGTATACCATCCTAAAAAGAAGACCATTAGAGATGTGTTTGATTGCAGTGCAGTTTTCAAAGGAGTGTCCTTGAATTCACAATTGCTACAAGGCCCAAATCTTACCAACACATTGTTGGGTGTTTTGACTAGATTTAGGCAAGAACATGTGACTTTGATGGCAGACATTCAGGCCATGTTCCACCAAGTAAAAGTATCAAAGAAGAACGTGGATTTTCTTTGTTTTTTATGGTGGCCCAACGGTGATACTACGCAAAGCTTCAAAGAATACAGAATGAAAGTCCATTTGTTTGGAGCTATTTAATCACCAGCTTGCAGCAATTTTGCTTTGAGAAAACTTGCCGAAGATCACAAGGATTGCTTTCCAAATAAAGTCTTGAATTCTATCCTGCATAGCTTTTATGTAGATGATTGTTTAATATCTGTTCCCACCGAAGAGGAGGCGCTTCAAATGGTTAAAGACTTAACTACAGTTTGTTCCAAAGGAGGATTTCAGTTATCCAAATGGATAAGTAATAGCCATTAAGTGCTAGCAAATGTTCCAGAAGAACGTCTGTCAAAATCGACGAAAGATCTCAATCTGGAAAAAGACAACCTGCCTGTGGAAAGAGCACTTGGCTTGCACTGGTGTGTGGAATCTGATGCATTCATGTTCAAGATTGCTTGTTATGACCCTGGGTCATTATGTGTGAGGTTTGTTGTGATTTGTTTGCTGTTAGCTCTCATCCCCAGTTCTTGGTGTGTGTATGTGAGAGAGAGAAAGGAGTGTGCATGGAGTCTAGGTGGATCCATGGGGTTGGTCCATTCAAACGGAATTGATGTTCCAGGATTGGTCCTGTTCTTCCAGGTCGGAAGACTATATGAAGTTCCAACTAACTGCACCCTGAGAGCTCTTCTCCATCTCTGCCACTCCCAAACCAGCACTCTTTGTTGTAGAACTCTGTATTGGTAAAGAAGCCTATCGATGTGTGGAACAAATTGTAACTTTAGAGAAAGGACTTTGTGACTTTAATTGCACTGTAAATATTGAGCACCAGGCAGCATTTTCTTTTAGTAAGAAGCCCAGTTATTTGATTTACATTTTCCCCTGTTTTTGTTAGGAGACCAGGGTAGAATACCTGTCTTTTTGTTGGTTTTTGTTTGGTTAGGTAATAGCAGGGTTGCCTTGGAGTTTTGGTTGTTATTTTGGGCATTGAGTATTTAAAAATGTGGCAAAATAAATTGCTACCTTTACTTGTATTTGGTGTGTTGCTGGTTCTGTTGAGAGTGGGAAAAGCTTAGAGAAAGCTCACATCGTGTTACGTCCCGGTATCCCCTAGGCCGGGCGTAACATTCTGTAAGTGAAAGACCATACACAAGACGAGGCGTTTTGACAGTTGTTGGTTCTATTTATGATCCCTTGGGATTTCTTTCCCCACTAATACTTCCTTCCAAGTTGCTGTTACAGGAATTGTGCAAAAGAAACATTGGATGGGATAATGAAATGCCACAAACCCTTTCACGCCAATGGTCTGAGTGGCTGCAAGATCTCAACAAGGTAGCTATGGTGAAAGTTGACAGATGCATCAGGCCAAAGGATTTTGGAACGATCAGGACAGCTCAATTGCATCACTTTTCAAATGCAAGTCAATGTGGTTATGAAACTGTTTCTTACTTGCGTCTGGAAGATGAAAATAAAATGGTAAGACTTTCCTTCATGCTTGGAAAATCCAGAGTTACTCCTTTGAAACAGATAACTATACCAAGACTTGAACTTGCTGCTGCTGTTTTAGCAGTCAGAATTGACAAGATGCTTAAGAAGTTAACTTCAATGGGATCTAGATAAGTCAGTGTTTTGGACAGACAGCCAGACTGTATAGAAGTATATTGCCAATGATGCCAAAAGGTTTCATACATTTGTAGAGTGTCGTTCATCAGGGATGTAACAGACGTTGTACAGTGGAGACATATTGGTACAAAATTGAATCTGGCTGATGATGCCTCTAGAGCAGGGGTATTCAACTAAAATGTAAAGAGGTCCAGTTAGAGAAAATGTCTTGAAGCAAAGGTCCAGAAGATCATAATGTCTGACTAGTTAGTGTGATATATATTTAAGTAGCCTAGTAGTTTTATCAACATCTGCATGTAATCAATACCTGACTGTCAAATCAGATGAATTCATAATCTTTATGTTGTGTCTCATAATGGCGTTTCACATTGGTACTTTTAATAAGTGCCACGGTTTCTGAACATATGAGACACACTGGTTTAGTGTTCCCAGTGGGAAGTATGAACAGAAACTTTTCTTTTTTTGGAGGGCGCCATTTGTTCCTTATTTTTCTCTCCCTTTCTCCGTCTCACTCGGCTGTTTCTCTCCCTTTGTTTTCAACATGTATCGCCTTTTTTCTTTTTCTTTGTAACCGTCTTTTCATGTGTAACTTGCCTCTAGCTCTGTTTACACTGTAGCGTCGTAATGTTTACTGCTGGGAATGCACAGACTTGATTGGCTGAGTGGTATCACGTGGGATGGCTCAACTCGCATGCAATTGGTCTGTGCATTTCCACTACCGTAAAGTCTACTAAAGCCGGTGGAAATAAAAGGGCCCGTTACGTTTTAAATCATAACCTTCTCTAGGTACGGGTCCGGATGGGGCAGCTTTTGGGTCCGCACCCGGACCGCGGTCCGCCTGTTAGTGACCTAGGCTCTAGAGGCATGTCTATTGAAAACTTCTTGAAGTCCAGCAGATGGATACAGGGTCCAGATTTTCTGTTAGAATCTTAAGGATGGCTACAATCCTCTTTTGACCGAGCCTTGATGGATGATCCCGAGGTAAAAAAAGATACAGTGGTAAACGCTGCCATTTCAAACTGTTCTGACAGTGCTACTCATCAACTCCTGAACTATTTCTGATTGGACAAAACTGAAAACTGCAGTGGCATGGATTTTAAAGTTCAAAGAAGTTCTTTTGAAGCTCAAGCAACAAAGAAAACACATTCAGTCCTCATTTACTTCTGGAACGAGCAATTCTACTGTAAAGCAGGACAGAGTTAAGGAGGAAATGAGAAGGTTTCGAACTAGATTCTATGGTCAAAGTCTTACACCACATGATCTTTCTCAAGCGGAATCAGCAATTATTGGATTTTCTCAATATGAAGCACTCAAACAAGAAATTTCTTCCTTGCAAAGTGGAACATCTGGAGTTTAAAGGTCTAGTAACATCTACAAGCTTGATCCAGTATTGATGGATGGTTTACTTAGAGTGAGTGGAAGACTGGTAGAGCAGCAATGCCCGAGAAAACAAAAAAACAGTTATCTTACCAAAAGAACATCATGTACCTTAGACAGAAAGAACATCATGTATCCAAACATATTATGCAACATGTCCATAAACAACTGGGTCATGCAGGGAGAAATCACATGTTGTCAACATTACGAAAGAGGTACTGGATTATTGATGCAAACTCTGCTTGTAGAAAGGTAATCTCTGAATGTGTTGTGTGTTGACGTTTTCAAGGCAAAATTGGAGAACAGAAAATGGCTGACTTGCCAAAAGAAAGGATCATGCCGGATTTGCCTCCTTTTTCCAACACTGGTGTGGACTACTTTGGACCTGTTGATGTGAAGAAAGGTCGCAGTGTTGTTAAAAGATAGGGAGTTTTGTTTACCTGCATGACCAGTCGAGCAGTACACCTTGTACACATCCTACTCTCTGGATACAAATTCCTGCATAAATTACAGTTGTCATTTTATGTGCCGTCGTGGCCAAGTATTGCATTTAAGATCTGACAATGGCACAAATTTTATTGGAGCAGAGAGAGAGCTTAGAAATGCTTTAAAGAGTTTGGATCATGATAAAATTCAACGTACTAAACAGCTATAGGTCACACATCAAGGGAAGTGTTATAGAGCAGGTTGAACAAATGTTTTGTCACTGACTACAATGCCTCAGGTACAATGTTTTGTATGGTGCTTCTTTCAGTGTGTTGGATTGGTACTTGTTTAATGCAAATTACTAATTTAAACTACATTATATGTGAGCAGCAGTCAGAGAGGATGAGCACTATCTGGCAGGGAAAATGATTGTCCATGGTGCACGAGGGTCTGGTCCACATTTCCTGTCAAAGGATCTCATCAGTCATATGTTGGTGAAATTGACCTTCAGTGCAACTATCATAGACATTGAAGATGAAGACGTAGGGAAAGTACAGAATGAGGTATACAGGTTATGAGTTGGGTGTGCAATGTCAGCAACAATAATTGATTGGTGAATGTTTCAGAAGGCAAGAAAAAGCAAACCAATCAGCAGAAGATGAAAACATCCGTTTAGATCTCTTCTTTTCTTATTATTATATTATTAGTTATATAATATATTAATATACATATTATTAGTAGTAGTATTATATTTATTTTAGAGATGAAATATACAGAAAATGTCTCCACTATTAAATGAGTGTACCTGTAGGCCAGTGTGTTACTCATAGTCTTGTACATTTCACTGAAACTGCAACTCTTATGTACCACAGCTTGAAATGTTTGTCTGACTGATCAGAATGATGTGGAACAACACCCATATATGCCTGTATTGGGCTCCTGTGTGTTTAGGTAAAGCATGTATCCTCATTGGAGTCACTGAAGGACCTACTTCTGAAAAACAACACCATGTTTGCAACTGCTGGCTGTCTGAAGCGTGAGGTCGGTGAAGCAGGAGGATGAAATTGTGAATATATTTCTAAAGTGGTATAGAATCGGTCCAGACTCTTCCACTACACAGCCATGTTGTTGTCACAGATGCAGTGTGCAGTTAAACTTTGTCCTGCTAAAATATCCAAGGCCATCTTTGAAAAAGGACTTGGAGCATATGCTGCTCTAAAAGCTGATATATCTTTCAGCATTGATGGTACCGTTCCAGACGTGCACTAATGAACCCCCTATACCATCAGAGATGCAGGCTTTTGATCTGAGAGAACAAGCTTTAAGGTTCCTCTCCTCTTTAGTCCAGAGGTCACAGCGCCCATGGTTGCCATAAAGAATGTCAGATTTTGATTCCTCTGACCACAGAACAATTTTCCACTTTAAAACAGACCATTTTACATGAGCCCTGGCCCAGAGAAGATGGAGGTGTTTCTGGATCAGGTCCATGTACGGCTGCTTCTTTGCATGATAGAGCTTGAACTTGCATTTCTGGATGGCAAAGTGAACTGTGTTCCCAGACAGTGATTTCTGGAAGTGTTCCTGAGCCCATGCAGTGATGTCCATCACAGAACCATGACTGTTTTTAATGCAGGGCCATCTGAGGACCCAGTCTTGTGTTTCAGCCTTGTCCCTTCACAGACTTCCCCAGATTCTCTGAATCTTTTGATGATATTATGTACTGTAGATGATGATATATTTAGTCTTTGCAGTTTTCTGTTGAAAAACATTATTATGGCAATTTGTAGATGCAGCTTTTCACAGATTGGTGAACCTATGTCTATCTTTGACTTTTCATACCCAATCATGTTACTGACCTGTTGCCAATTAACCTAATTAGTTGCAGATGTTCTTCCAGCTCTTCCTTGTTAGTGCCACTTCCTTTTCCAGCCTTTTGTTGCTTCTGTCCCAAATTTTTGAGACATGTTGCTGCCATCAATTTCAAAATTAGCTTATTTTTTCTTCAAACTACATTTGGTCACTTTAAACATTTGATATGTTTGCTATGTTCTACTGTGAATGAAATATGGGTTTATGGGATTTACAAATCATTGCATTCTGATTTTATGTAGAGTTTACACAGCGTCCCAACTTTTTTGGAATTGGGGTTGTAGTTTGGTTACAATAATAATACATTTCATTTGTAATGCACTTTACATTTAAAAAATCTCAAAGTGCTGTACATCATGAATAAAAACACCTGCAGTACATTTTTAAGTTAGAAATGTTGGGATAAAAATATAAATAGTTCTGCTCCTCCGTGGCTGATTTTAAATTTATAGAAGAGTTCAGAATGTCCCACTGACTTACAGCTCGATGTCTTCACATGTTATTTCACTGTACTGTCACTGGGGGGCAGTATTGGATAAATCATGGCTGTATAGTGCTTGTGCTTTTGTGCAGGAAGGTCAAAAATGATCCTGCTCACAAAGGCTGTTTTTAATATTTATAAATGATTTTGTGAATTTAAAAATATCGCGCGGATCATGGAGGTTTTTCCATGGGAGTCAGGCAGAGTAATGGTCTCCTTCTCCACTGACTAAAGGGTGGTCGCTGGGTGGGCAGCAGTTTCACAGGATTCATGTTTTCTCACATGGATCAGTAACTGATCTCTTCTTACAAGGGTTTTTGGACAGTAAGGGCAGTGAAAGTGAGAAGATGTCGACAGGACTGTAGACCACATTTATAAATGGTGAATTCTGCAACATCCAAACAGAAGATAAATTAATATCTTGTTGACATATTGATGCCTGCAAGCAGTGAGCTCACACTTCAAATATGAAAAGGGCAAAACATTATAGTTCTGTCAGCTAAAAGTTCATTCATACTGAAAGACCAATAGTCTATATTAGCAACACACTGAACTAGTATTAACTAGGAAAGTGACTCACGTCGACAGTTTTATAATCACTTGCTATTCTTCACATTTAGTTTCACACAACTTTATGTTGAATCCGAGAATGATTCTTAATGTGGTTCTCAAATTTCAATCACTTCCGGCGTAGCTCAATATGTCTCTGTATAGTCACGTTACATACACAGTCACACACAGTGAACATGAACTGGCTGTGGTTTCTTGATGGGGTTTCATTATCAATATGTTCGTTTTTTCCGCGAACACAACACATAAACGGATGTTGCAGGACGCACAACCCGCCATATTGTGTCATAGGCCAATGTTAGTGTTGTGATTTTGTAGGTGCTTAAATGATAATGACAATGATAATGAGAACAACAATAATAACAATAACAATAATAATACTTATTAATAATCTGATGATATACGTTATTATTATGGTTCTCATTATTAATAAATATATTGTCATTAACAAGTTGTAATAATAATAATTATTATTATCTGTATGTGTAGGGCAGTTTTCGAATCAAAGTGACAAAGTTCTGCACAAGACGTTAAAAACAATGAATAAACTCATGTAACTATAGACATACAAACAAAAGTAAAGTGCAGTATTATAGATACAGCCACAGCCAAGTACTCATATCAAACCCCACCCAGTTTAAAATGCGACTTGTTGTGCATGTGTGAGTCACTCGGGGAAGCGGGATGTCATAGGCTCAACCTATGGCGCTAAAAAATCAAACTTAGAAACTTAGTATAAAAGGCTCGTCCTAAAGCGTGCTGTCCTGTATACTGCACTGGAGCTCCTCATGAGCAGACATCATCTGAGATCAACTCTACACCTGCCACAGTTTATTCCTGTTTATTCTACGCACATTCAAACTATGGATGGGAACAGAGGACCTGTCAGGGCCGCACTGCGCCGGACCCTGCTGTCTGTCCTGGATGTGATCTATGCGTTTGAAGTGCAGCTCAGCTACAGGGAGACTCACGGGCTGGTTTTGAATATTTCAGTTAGTTTCACAGTCTGACATTCTCCCGCTTCATTTGATCAAATATTGGTGATTCAGCCTGAACAAACAGACTATTGCTGTAATATATCAGATATAATAATGATATATAATGATAATGATAAATACTTATTGACCTGATTTGTTGCTTTGGTCCGAGTTCAACTCTTTAGGCCAGTGGTCGTGGCCTCCACAATTTCGTTACGCTTGCCGCCACTTAGGCCAGTTGGGCATTTACGTGTGATTTCCACACATCTGTCACGGGCAGTGGACGAGAGAAGGGATGTAGATGCCAGAGAAACACCTATGATGAATGCATCCACAGTGAAACTTTACAGCTCCAGATGTATTAATCAGACTCTTTCATTGTTAATATCAGTTCATGTGTTATCAATATCAATATCATGTGTTATCAGTTGATATTTTTCATATTTGACATCACAGAGTGAATTTGACCCTAAACTTTCAATGATCCGCATGTAAACCTCTTTGACTATAAAGATTATAGGATAACACTTTTCTGTGCTCATTTTAATAAGCACCAAAGAGTCTGGCTTCTGAAACAAACACATCTTAAGGAGGAAAAGCTACTTGGAACAGAGTTTGGACCATAAAACCCAGATGACTCTAAACTTCCAGAGACAGGAATTAACATCGGATCAGTTATCATCACTGATAAAATCATCACTGATCTTTGCCTATTTCACCGTGCGCGCTCCCGCGTACTGGACGCAGTGGATGCAGGCAGGATGTCAAGCAGAGGCATGTTGATGTGATTGGGCGGGGCTGGATATCAATACTGATATACTGTGGATATATTCACAATATGAATGAGAAATGAGAAATGAATAGATGATTCGTTTGATTCCACTCCTCTGTAGCTGATTGTTTCCCTGTACAGTCACTGGGGGGCTCTATTGGATAAATCATGGCGGTATCGTTGGCAGAAGTGCTTGTGCTGTTGTGCAGGAAGGTCAAAAATGAACCTGCTCATAGAGGATGTTTTTAATATTTATAAATGATTTATTGAATTTAGCATTTTGTCAGAAATTCCTGTATAATTCAGCTTCTCTCAAAAATAAAGATGCTGTTGAGCTGTGGTGAATTTGACATTGGTGTTTGTCAGTTTGGACACCAAACATAGTTGTACCAAGATATTTGTATTTTGGTACAATTTCAATAGTAGTATTATTTATAGTAATGGGAAAAAACATTACATTTCTTTGGCTGGCCATGTTTTTCCAAGACTGTAAGTTTTTAGATAAAACAGCACATTGTTAGAAAATACACTCAATGACAAAATTTTACAGTGACAGGAAACTGCAGAAGCAGCTGAGTTTTCTCGGTGTGTGAGTGAGAGACAGAGCCTTCCTTATTAAACAGCTACACTTTCTCTCCTTAAATGTGAACTGAAAACTCTGTTTTCCTCCACATTGTGATTACTTCAACTGAAAACTGACACACTGTGTGGCGGGTTCAGTATTTGATGCTCTGGTTGACTTTCAGTTCGTAATCACCTGCAGAAAACCTCCATGGTCTGTGCGTAAAAGCAGCGCGGACACGTTTGCGCCCAGGCTGACCCATCGAATCTGTGCTGACGTGTTTGTGCGTCTGTGTCCGTTACTGTGTTTTCATGTTCACGAGGAAACAGGGTTTGAACCATGTAAATAACTTTTTATAAAATGACACAGTATCGTTGGACAAGGGCAGGACTGTATTGATTAGGATGAAGTAGCATATTGTTATAAAATATATTCCATGGGAGCAATTTGCAGAGTGACAGAAGCAGCTGATGTAATCGCAGTTTAGAGACGGAAAATAGGACGACGGCTAAGACTCGGACCTGTCCAGGGTGTACCCCTGCCTTCCACCCAGACAGAGCCGGGATAGTCTCCAGCAGATCCCCGTGACCCTGATTCAGGAAAAAGCGGGTATAGAAAATGGATGGATGGATGGGCTAAGATTCGGATCACGGCTGGAGACATCCCCTTCGAGGTTTGACGGCAGGATTCACTCTCCGCTCGATTAAAACAAAATCAGGAAGAGGAAGGGACAAAATACCGGGCCTGCTCCGCCTAGCCTCTTAGAATTAGTCCCTCCCCCTTAAGCTTAGAAAAATCCTGTAACTGGACTGATCGTTCACTGCACATCCTGCAGAGGAGGAAAATTTGGCAACTACTCACCCTGATTTTCTGAACCGAGCGGAGAGCGAATATATCTATCCAAATATCATCTGCTGCTTCCAACAGCTTCAGAGTAAAACTCCAGGAAATGTACATGTCAGATGATGAGACACGGTACAAAGAATACGACAGAAAGAAAAACGCCTGCAAACGGTTTAACGCTTTTAAACATGTGCATTTATTTGATGAAACAATGATCTGACAACAATAAAGAAAATATGAAAATGGTGGATTAGACTGTATCTCTCCAGTGAAGCTGAATTACAGTGTTTTTGGAGAACCGATGGTGGTTTTTGAAAATGAATGACATAAATGAATGAAAACCGTGTCAGCGCTAAGTCTTCCTCTCTTCACCCATTTTACCAGGTCGTTGTCCTTTCAGGCAGTACACCGACAGGTCTTCTCTCCGAAGTTCGCCTTCATCTTAACGTGGTTGTCGTGCCCTGCTACAACGCCTTCCTGATATGGCGAGAGCTCAGCCCCGACTGACTCACGGGCATGCGCATCAAGAGGAGACTCTTCCTGGAGCAGCTGGGCAAGGCGCTGGTGACGCCGGCCCTCGAGAGGAGGGCGCGTCTGCCCCGCACGGAAGCGTCCGCGGCGCCCGTCAGAGCTGCTCACGGGGCCGCCTCGCGTGATGGCCGGCTCCAGGAGCCCGCGCGTTCCCTCTCAGCGGCGGCACCAGCAGCGTTTCATGAGGATGCGCAGCACATGACCCGTGTGCGGAATGCAAGGACAACACGAGGGTTAACCGAGCGGACAGTGAAGCCAGCCTCAACGGGGATGTCTTCAACCCTCATCCCGATCTCAGTCTTCGTCCCAGTCTCCGCTCAGCCCGAGTCCGTATCCGTGTTTCCCGCCTTTACCGTCGACTCCTCCAGAGGGGGCCGCACAGCCTCCGTACCTGTGCGTAAACTTAAACGTTAAGGAACCACAGACATTTTCATAACGTCTTTATTGGTTTCAAACTATTATTCTATCAAGTAAATTTATGTTTAATGACGTTGAAGCGTTTTCAGTGCGTTTCGCTTTACGTCGTATTCTTTATACTGTGTTTCATCATCTGGCAGGTGGAGCTTCGTAGCTCAGCCCTCCTCCCACTCTCAGAGTTTTACTCTGCAGCTGTTGGAAGCGGCAGATGACGGTGCGAGCGTACAGAGCTACGCTGGTCTGATGTTGTTGAATATCAGCATCAACAATCTGCTGATGGACACCACAGCAATTCTCTGTCTGGCCACGTCGATAGTCAAAACCAGCCCGTGAGTCTCCCCGTAGCTGAGCTCAACATTCAGGACAGACAGCAGTGTCCGGTCCGACTCAGGCGACGGTATGATGGCGTACGTTGGAGCTGGACGGACGGGTCTCGAAGACATTTTCGTCGTCGTGAAGTCTGACGGCTGTGGAGCTTTGCTCTCCGCTCGGTTCCGAAACCCAGGGTGACCAGTTACGCGGTTTCCTTCGCTCTTCGCACGGTTCCAAAGACCAGTGTGACCAGTTACGCGGTTTCCTTCGCTCTTTGCACGGTTCCAAAGACCAGTGTGACCAGTTACGCGGTTTCCTTCGCTCTTCGCACGCTTCCAAAGACCAGGGTGACCAGTTACGCGGTTTCCTTCGCTCTTCGCACGCTTCCAAAGACCAGGGTGACCAGTTACGCGGTTTCCTTCGCTCTTCGCACGCTTCCAAAGACCAGGGTGACCAGTTACGCGGTTTCCTTCGCTCTTCGCACGGTTCCAAAGACCAGGTTGACCAGTTACGCGATTTCCTTCGCTCTTCACACGCTTCCAAAGACCAGGGTGACCAGTTACGCGGTTTCCGTCGCTCTACGCACGGTTCAGAAAATCAGGGTAAGCAATTGCGAAGTTCTCCTCCTCTGCAGGATGTGCAACGAACGATCAGTCCCGTTACACGATTTTTATAAGCTTAAGGGGAGGGACTAATTCTAAGAGGCTAGGCGGAGCAGAACAAGAGCCCCGGGAGCCCGCGTTTACCCTCGCAGTGGCGGTTCTTATCCGTGTTTCGCGCCTTCCTGATATGGCGAGATCTCAGCCCCGACTGACTCACGGGCATGCGCATCAAGAGGAGGCTCTTCCTGGAGCAGCTGGGCAAGGCGCTGGTGTCGCCGGCCCTCGAGAGGAGGGTGCGTCTGCCCAGCACGGAAGCGTCCGCGGGGCTCGTCAGAGCCGCTCACGGGGCTGACTCGTGTGATGACCGGCTCCGGGAGCCCGCGTGTTCCTTCGTCGCAGCAGCAGCAGCCCTGGGCCCAGTCTCCGCTCGCGCCCGAGTCCTTACCTGCGTTTTCTTATCCGTGAAAAGCAACCCGTCGTGGGAACGCGCATTTCAAGATAGTCGCTTTATAACGAAACCAAACGAACAGCAGCCACCTCTCTCATTATCGCTATCTTTCTACATCACATTTTGTTCTCACTGAAGTTCATTTATAGTAACTAGAAAGTGTATTGGAATATTGTTTAGCAAGAGAGTGAGGACTAGGCGAGCTTGAATTCCTTAAATCTGAACTGAAAACTCTGTCTTCACACGATTTCCTGCTTTTCCTCCACATTGTGATTACTTCAACTGAAAACTGACACACTGTGTGGCGGGTTCAGTATTTGATACTCTGGTTGACTTTCAGTTCGTAATCACCTGCAGAAAACCTCCAAGGTCTGTGCGTAAAAGCAGCGCGGACACGTTTGCGCCCAGGCTGACCCATCGAATCTGTACTGACGTGTTTGTGCGTCTGCGTCCGTTACTGTGTTTTCATGTTCACCCACAAATGATGTTTAAACCAAGTAAATAAGGTTTTAATAAAAATGGCACATTATACATTTTTTCCTAGTTTGTCATTTTGTTTAATGTTATAAAGGAAAAACAAACCAACAATATTTCAACATTTTATTCAGTGTTTCGTTGACAGAAACAGGTTCCAACATGAGCTCTCACTTTATTCAAGACTGTATTTCTTAGGAGAAAACAGCTCATTGTTCTAAAATATATTCAGTGACTGAAGTTTACAAAGAGACAGATGCAGCCGATCTGATCGCAGTTTAGTTGTGTGTGTCTCCTGCTGTCACCGTCATCCGCAGTAAACAAAGTGTGTGTGTTCATGTTGTCGTTGAGGTGGTGAACACGGAGCTTAAAGTCCAGTTCGCTCGGCTCCTCGTCCGTCAGCACAGTGAGTGTTTCATCATATGACAGACTCAGTCTCAGAAGCAAGTTAGAAATCAGCCTTGCCATTTTATGCATCCCCTTCCCAAAGCGACTTTAAAACACATTATTCCCGAATAGGGCATGCAAATCTCGGCATGCAAATTTCGGCAGGCATGCAGATCCATTGGCTTTATTTGCTTAAGCATTTGAAAACATATTTTTTCAAATGTTACTGATTTAAGAAACACTGTGTCTCTTATCCACCTTGTAAATCATGTGCAGACTGTTGCTTCCTGCAGAGAATAAACCTTCTTGAGTTAACAATTAAAGACAATCCGCCCTGCATCCATAGCTCACTTGAATTTGACAATGAAAGAGTCTGATTAATACATCTGGAGCTGTAAAGTTTCACTGTGGATACATTCATCATAGGTGTTTCTCTGGCATCTACATCCCTTCTCTCGTCCACTGCCCGTGACAGATGTGTGGAAATCACATGTAAATGCCCAACTGGCCTAAGTGGCGGCAAGCGTAACGAAATTGTGGAGGCCACGACCACTGGCCTAAAGAGTTGAACTCGGACCAAAGCAACAAATCAGGTCAATAAGTATTTATCATTATCATTATATATCATTATTATATCTGATATATTATAGCAATAGTCTGTTTGTTCAGGCTGAATCACCAATATTTGATCAAATGAAACGGGAGAATGTCAGACTGTGAAACTAACTGAAATATTCAAAACCAGCCCGTGAGTCTCCCTGTAGCTGAGCTGCACTTCAAACGCATAGATCACATCCAGGACAGACAGCAGGGTCCGGCGCAGTGCGGCCCTGACAGGTCCTCTGTTCCCATCCATAGTTTGAATGTGCGTAGAAGAAACAGGAATAAACTGTGGCAGGTGTAGAGTTGATCTCAGATGATGTCTGCTCATGAGGAGCTCCAGTGCAGTATACAGGACAGCACGCTTTAGGACGAGCCTTTTATACTAAGTTTCTAAGTTTGATTTTTTAGCGCCATAGGTTGAGCCTATGACATCCCGCTTCCCCGAGTGACTCACACATGCACAACAAGTCGCATTTTAAACTGGGTGGGGTTTGATATGAGTACTTGGCTGTGGCTGTATCTATAATACTGCACTTTACTTTTGTTTGTATGTCTATAGTTACATGAGTTTATTCATTGTTTTTAACGTCTTGTGCAGAACTTTGTCACTTTGATTCGAAAACTGCCCTACACATACAGATAATAATAATTATTATTATTACAACTTGTTAATGACAATATAATTATTAATAATGAGAACCATAATTATAATGTATATCATCAATTTATTATTACATATTATTATTATTATTACTATTACTACTATTATTATTATTAATAAGAATTATTATTATTATTGTGGTATAGTTGCATTTAAGTACCTACAAAATCACAACACTAACATTGGCCTATGACACAATGTGGCGGGTTGTGCGTCCTGCAACATCCGTTTATGTGTTGTGTTCGCGGAAAAAAAGAACATATTAATAACGAAACCCCATCAAGAAACCACAGCCACAGCCAGTTCAGGTTCACTGTGTGTGACTGTGTATGTAACGTGAAGTTATACAGAGACACATTGAGCTGCGCTGGATGTGATTGGGCGGAGCTGGATGAGCGGGACTGGATGGACGGAGCTGGATGTCAAAATTTGAGAACCACATTAAGAATCATGCTCGGATTCAACATAAAGTTGTGTGAAACTAAATGTGAGGAATAGCAAGTGATTATAAAACTGTCGACGTGCTAGTTCAGTGTGTTGTTAATATAGACTATTGGTCTTTCAGTATGAATGAACTTTTAGCTGACTGAACTATAATGTTTTGCCCTTTTCATATTTGAAGTGTGAGCTCACTGCTTGCAGGCATCAATATGTCAACAAGATATTAATTTATCTTCTGTTTGGATGTTGCAGAATTCACCATTTTTAAATGTGGTCTACAGTCCTGTCGACATCTTCTCACTTTCACTGCCCTTACTGTCCAAAAACCCTTGTAAGAAGAGATCAGTTACTGATCCATGTGAGAAAACATGAATCCTGTGAAACTGCTGCCCAGTTCTGCAGTGCAGAAGTTCTTTTACATTAGATCAAAACCAGGACATGTGATTAAAAAACGAAACACTGAATAAAATGTTGAAATATAGTTGGTTTGTTTTGAAAATTTCAAACGTGTTCAGTTTGTTTCAAAATGACAAACTAGATAAAATATGTATAATGTGCCATTTTTATTAAAACCTTATTTACTCCACATGAATTGATGCAGGAGGCACAAACACGGTAGTTCGAGTTTTATTGAGTTTTAAAGAGGACACACATCCTAACACAGTTTCTCCGACACACTCTCTGAAATGTCTCCGCTCGGCTCTGAACAAGACTGACCTACGAGGAGCAGCGCGGACTTCTTGGTGATCCTCATAACGCGGCTGCTGAAGACTGAGGTTCAACTTCCGCAATGGAGCAGTGTAGGTTCAGACTGGAGGCTGGAGGCGGAGACTGGAAGCATGAATGACACCCTGAACTCTGGGGAAAACTAATTCAAATATCTCCACAATGTGGCAATTATCATTACAGATCACAGTTAAAATAGCTAAGAAAATATTTCATGTCAGTTTGTTATTAAAGACACAAATGAAGAAATCTAACACAGTGTCTCAGTTTTCACTTGAGTTAATCACAAAGAGGATGTGGAGAAAAACAGGAAATGTTGTGAAGACAGAGTTTTCGGGTCAGATTTAAAGAGAGAAAGTGTAGCTGTTTAATAAGGAAGGCTCTGTCTCTCACTCGAAGGTTCAATCGCAGGTTTGTTTTTCAAAGTACACGATTATTATCGAGCAGCAGGTACGAAGACTGGTCTGTGTGCGGAAACAGTGGAGCGAGAAGGACGATACCTTCGCACAGATCCCTGCCTTCACTCTGCTACTCTGCTCTGTTACTGTTGAAGATTCACCTCAGCACATCAATCGGCGATCGGAGGCCGGATCGCAGCAAGAATGTCAGGAATTTTCGGAAGACCGAAGATTTTTACAATAAAACGTCGGCACACAGGCTGTCGCTCATTTTGAATCCAGAGTCAGTCTCACTTTCTCACACTGAGTAGTGAAGTCATCGGGAAAATGATCGCTGCCCTGCGGACTCTCTGGAGCTTCTTCTCCCGGTTTCACCTCCAGCCGGACTACGAAGAACCTAACCGCTATGTTGTCGTCATTTACTACAACGGAGTGAGGCTCCTTGTGATCTCCGTCGATCCGCTGCTGAGGAGGATCTTCGACAGCAACAGAGCAGAGTAGCAGCGTCAACGCAGTGATCTGTGTGTGCTGTCTCCCTTCGAGCTGAACGGGGCGGCGACTTGCTCCAACGCGATTGGCTCCACTGTTTCCGCACACAGACCAAAGTGTGAAAGCAGCACCAGAAGCAGCGTGTCTTCAAGCAGCAGAGCAGGAGCCTGTAGTCGCTGCGCGGACGGTGTGTTCGCTCTGTGAGAGCTTTGCTGCCACGAACATCTTCAGAGAGAGAGACTGTGCGGAGACTGAGTCTGTCATATGATGAAACACTCACTGTGCTGACGGACGAGGAGCCGAGCGAACTGGACTTTAAGCTCCGTGTTCACCACCTCAACGACAACATGAACACACACACTTTGTTTACTGCGGATGACGGTGACAGCAGGAGACACACACAACTAAACTGCGATCAGATCGGCTGCATCTGTCTCTTTGTAAACTTCAGTCACTGAATATATTTTAGAACAATGAGCTGTTTTCTCCTAAGAAATACAGTCTTGAATAAAGTGAGAGCTCATGTTGGAACCTGTTTCTGTCAACGAAACATTGAATAAAATGTTGAAATATTGTTGGTTTGTTTTTCCTTTATAACATTAAACAAAATGACAAACTAGGAAAAAATGTATAATGTGCCATTTTTATTAAAACCTTATTTACTTGGATTAAACATCATTTGTGGGTGAACATGAAAACACAGTAACGGACGCAGACGCACAAACACGTCAGTACAGATTCGATGGGTCAGCCTGGGCGCAAACGTGTCCGCGCTGCTTTTACGCACAGACCTTGGAGGTTTTCTGCAGGTGATTACGAACTGAAAGTCAACCAGAGCATCAAATACTGAACCCGCCACACAGTGTCTCAGTTTTCAGTTGAAGTAATCACAATGTGGAGGAAAACAGAGTTTTCAGTTCACATTTAAGGAGAGAAAGTGCAGCTGTTTAATAAGGAAGGCTCTGTCTCTCACTCACACACCGAGAAAACTCAGCTGCTCCTGCAGTTTCCTGTCACTGTAAAATTTTGTCATTGAGTGTATTTTCTAACAATGTGCTGTTTTATCCTAAAACACACAGTCTTGGAAAAACATGACAACAAACTGACAGACTAGAAAGAAAACCTATAATGTGACATTTGTATTCAGACTTTATTTACATGGTTCAAATCTCTAACGAGATGAACATGAAAACACAGGAATGGATGCAGGACGCACAAACACGGTAATTCGAGTTTTATTGAGTTTTAAAGAGGACACACATCCTAACACAGTTTCTCCGACACACTCTCTGAAATGTCTCCGCTCGGCTCTGAACAAGACTGACCTACGAGGAGCAGCGCGGACTTCTTGGTGATCCTCATAACGCGGCTGCTGAGGACTGAGGTTCAACTTCCGCAATGGAGCAGTGTAGGTTCAGACTGGAGGCTGGAGGCGGAGACTGGAAGCATGAATGACACCCTGAACTCTGCCCCTGACTCTGTGTGTGAAGCAGGAAACTGCACAGGTGTTGTCTGAAAGAGACTGACTGCCAGAAACTGGTAAAGACCTTCTAACATTAAATAGGTGAACAGGACTCACCTGTCAGATATCTGTCATGTATTTATGACCATCAATAAAATATTTCTCATTATCCACAGTGGAACATAAAATGCTTGCTTTAATGTCACCTTTATCCAGCTTCTCTGGAAAACTCACCACATCAAGACTCCTAAAATATTGACATGATCAGACATAGATGTGTCATAGAACATTTCCATAGACTGCAGGACAGCATGAACATCAGCATTGCTACATCAGGGATCAAGCCAAGATGAGGAAGGTCTACTATCTGCAGGAAGTAGCTGTTGACTTGACAATGTCTAATTATTTTCATCACAAAAGGCCAAGAAATGTTTGGCAAATATACAGAACCACTGTCTGATAAGCAGGTCACAGACCACCAAAGCATTAGGACAATAACTGGCCAGTCATTGAACACACACAACATCTGCTTCTAAATGTCATAATGAACCTGAAGCTGTGATTTAGGCCATTTTGGCTCACTCCCTTTTCTGTGCCCTGAGTCTTCATTTCTGCCTGTTCATGTGTCTTTTCTGAACAAATGTAGGTCCAGCTGCATCTTTGGGAATTATGGACAAATCAACTATGATCAGACAAAGCAACATCAGTCACAGTCACACCTGCACTGAGAAAATCTGAGAAACAAACTTCTTCCAGTTTTGATGCACCTTTATCGACATGACCTGAAATTAAAGACAAAACATGTAATTTAAGATAACAACTAATGTTAGTGTGATTGAGAATACATTATAGGCCTAACGTTGCACTGTCACGGATCAACATTGATCTATTTAGCCAGGGTAACATTAGACACTGCAGTTTAGTAACCACGTCTGTCAAACATTGGACCGTCTTATAAACATAAGGCTGCATTGCTGGATAAAAGATATCACCTCGTCGTCATTAGTATATAGAAGGTGAACAGGTTTCTTTGTTGTAATAGTCTTAATTAAAAAATAAAACTGCTTCGCCAGCAGATGGCAGCACTTACATTCTAAAGATTGTGAAATTACAACACGACATTCTTGAGCTGAGACATCTCTTCAGTTTGACAGTAAGACACACATTTTGAGAAACAGGCTGAAAGAAAAGACGGTTAGCAAATATTAGGTTGTTCACATCGACAAAACCCGCACAAACCAGCCACATGTTCGTAGAAATGGAGGAGTTAAATTACGTTCAACACCAAGTTCCCCAGTCATTGACGTTACACAACGTAACAGCTATGACAAAACGCAAATATCGAACATTTTGAAATAGTTTTTTATATCTGCATATAAATTCGCTTTTACCTACCTGACAAGTAAATAACTCCAGTCCGTCGTGCTGCTGAACCAGGGTCGTGTCATGGCGCACCTTCTCAACATTTAACTCCAGATGTGGCGTTAAAACACGCTCCTGAGCATGTAATTTTTTCAGCACAGTAGTCGGTGGCGCCGGTGACTTTTTCAGGGTGCAGGTGTCGGCAGAAGTCTTTTTTTGGTAGCGTGTGATTTTTTTTGGCACAGTAGTCAGCGGTGCGGGTGATGTTTTTGGGGTGAAGGTGACTGTTTCAGGGTGCAGGTGATTTTGTTTCGGCACAGTAGTCCGGAGTGCGAGTGATTTTTTTGGGATGCCAGTGTCTGCAGTAGTCTTTTTTTTTTTTTTGAGGGTGCGAGTGATTTTTTCGGGGTGTGGGTGATTTTTTTGGGGTGCAGGTGATTTTTTTGGCACTGTAGTCTGGGATACGGGTAATTTTTTTTGGGGGGTGCAGGTAATTTTTTTCAGCACAGTAGTCGGTGGCGCCGGTGACTTTTTCGGGGTGCAGGTGATTTTATTTCGCACGGTGGTCGGCAGTGTGTGAGATTTTTTTGGGGAGCGTGAAACTAAATGTGAAGAATAGCAAGTGATTATAAAACTGTCGATGTGAGTCACTTTCCTAGTTAATACTAGTTCAGTGTGTTGTTAATATAGACTATTGGGCTTTCAGTATGAATGAACTTTTAGCTGACAGAACTATAATGTTTTGCCCTTTTCATATTTGAAGTGTGAGCTCACTGCTTGCAGGCATCAATATGTCAACAAGATATTAATTTATCTTCTGTTTGGATGTTGCAGAATTCACCATTTATAAATGTGGTCTACAGTCCTGTCGACAGTCTTCTCACTTTCACTGCCCTTACTGTCCAAAAACCCTTGTAAGAAGAGATCAGTTACTGATCCATGTGAGAAAACATGAATCCTGTGAAACTGCTGCCCACCCAGCGACCACCCTTTAGTCAGTGGAGAAGGAGACCATTACTCTGCCTGACTCCCATGGAAAAACCTCCATGATCCGCGCGATATTTTTAAATTCATCATTTATAAATATGAAAAACAGCCTTTGTGAGCAGGATCATTCTTGACCTTCCTGCACAAAAGCACAAGCACTATACAGCCATGATTTATCCAATACTACCCCCCAGTGACTGTACAGTGAAATAACATGTGAAGACATAGAGCTGTAAGTCAGTGGGACATTCTGAACTCTTCTATAAATTTAAAATCAGCCACGGAGGAGCAGAACTATTTATATTTTTATCCCAACATTTCTAACTTAAAAATGTACTGCAGGTGTTTTTATTCATGATGTACAGCACTTTGAGATTTTTTAAATGTAAAGTGCATTACAAATGCACATCTGCATCATCTGCAACTAATTAGGTTAATTGGCAACAGGTCAGTAACATGATTGGGTATGAAAAGTCAAAGATAGACATAGGTTCACCAATCTGTGAAAAGCTGCATCTACAAATTGCCATAATAATGTTTTTCAACAGAAAACTGCAAAGACTAAATATATCATCATCTACAGTACATAATATCATCAAAAGATTCAGAGAATCTGGGGAAGTCTGTGAAGGGACAAGGCTGAAGCACAAGACTGGGTCCTCAGATGGCACTGCATTAAAAACAGTCATGGTTCTGTGATGGACATCACTGCATGGGCTCAGGAACACTTCCAGAAATCACTGTCTGTGAACACAGTTCACTTTGCCATCCAGAAATGCAAGTTCAAGCTCTATCATGCAAAGAAGCAGCCGTACATGGACCTGATCCAGAAACACCTCCATCTTCTCTGGGCCAGGGCTCATGGTCTGTTTTAAAGTGGAAAATTGTTCTGTGGTCATAGGAATCAAAATCTGACATTCTTTATGGCAACCATGGGCGCTGTGACCTCTGGACTAAAGAGGAGAGGAACCTTAAAGCTTGTTCTCTCAGATCAAAAGCCTGCATCTCTGATGGTATAGGGGGTTCATTAGTGCACGTCTGGAACGGTACCATCAATGCTGAAAGATATATCAGCTTTTAGAGCAGCATATGCGCCAAGTCCTTTTTCAAAGATGGCCTTGGATATTTTAGCAGGACAAAGTTTAACTGCACACTGCATCTGTGACAACAACATGGCTGTGTAGTGGAAGAGTCTGGACCGATTCTATACCACTTTAGAAATATATTCACAATTTCATCCTCCTGCTTCACCGACCTCACGCTTCAGACAGCCAGCAGTTGCAAACATAGTGTTGTTTTTCAGAAGTAGGTCCTTCAGTGACTCCAATGAGGATACATGCTTTACCTAAACACACAGGAGCCCAATACAGGCATATATGGGTGTTGTTCCACATCATTCTGATCAGTCAGACAAACATTTCAAGCTGTGGTACATAAGAGTTGCAGTTTCAGTGAAATGTACAAGACTATGAGTAACACACTGGCCTACAGGTACACTCATTTAATAGTGGAGACATTTTCTGTGTATTTCATCTCTAAAATAAATATAATACTACTACTAATAATATGTATATTAATATATTATATAACTCTCTCTTCTATTCACTCACCCCAAACCACCGTCACCAAGTGCATGCTCATAAGGGGTTTGTTGGGTTTCTGTGGAAAGTGTCTTGAGATGATTGTACTGTGATTTGGTGCTATACAAATAAACTGAATTTAAAATTGAATTGAAATCTGCTGACATTCTTGTGATCTATGCAAACTGCCAGATTTGCAGTTATCTCAGATGTCGACAAAGATTGGTCCTAATGATAGAGATAGAGAATTATGAAATGAAGTTGAAGAGTAGTCCATTCATTTGTGACACCTTTCACAATGTAATTACATTCCCTGAGTCAACATGACTTTTACAAGAGCCCTCATCTGAGTCATCGACCATAGCTGCATATAACTGTGTGTATTTCCTGTAAAATAAAAGCAAAGAAAACATATTGCCTGCATTTGAAACTATACATGAAAAATGAAAAGTACCTATAACGTGTTTCCCTTGCAAAACTAGCTGATATGGAAGATATTTCCTAGTTGTGATTATAGGCAGTAACATCTGTGTTATGGAGATGAATTACTAATCTCACGTTTGCACTTGTGTAAACGGACTAGACATAATCTCAGTTATTCTCTGTGTAACTTCTGTTAAATCCTCCATCCCAGATGACCTGCAGGAAACCTCAGTCCTCTCAGCTTTTGTTAATGTATCATTTTAAAGAATTTGTTTTTTCAGTGGCCTATTAACAGGCCTATGTGTGAACTTTGTCATATCTGCTTGTATTGTAAAAAGGTTTCATGTGAAATCTCAGCTAGCTGCAAATCTAAATATTGTTGAATGGCAGCCAGTCACACAGCGCGTCGTTCTCGGATTGAACGTGTTTCTGGGGAAAAAAAACTGACTTTGGTTTCACACCTTCTCGTTGAAAGAGTTAAAAGTCTGCAGCAGAAACAAATCGACATCTGTCACAGACAAATGTGGTTTTTCCTTTGACAAAGTGGTCCTGGGATGAGTCACATTTGTAGAGACGTTTTCTCTTCTCAGTGTCTATTGTGTCACTTTTCTGCGCTTTCTGCCTGCAGCAAAGTGCTGCCTAATGACTGTGCACACGGATTTTTAAGGCTTTAAGTTTCCCTCTCGGTATAACACTAAATTGTCTTAATGGGACATATGTGGCAACTTTGATATAGTTTGACATGTTCAACAATAAAAAGGTTTATGGAATTGCACCTGCATAATATGTTTGCACACAGTGTAGTTACTAACTTACCTTCAGGAGAGGGGAAAACACGCACATACATCACAACACCTATCTGGAGATCAAACGTGAGCACGTTAATCCCTCACACTTTGGTACTCACTGCCAGCAGGAATAATCTCCAGCTTCACAAATTGGTCCAACTTGCCTACACCCCTGTTTGACGCCAGTTCCTCCGCGCCGGTATCTCCACGCGCCGTCTGTCCATCAGACGTAAAACTTTCTCCAGCCCGACAAAAACTCATTATCACTGCTTTCAGACAGAGACGGCGTCCAAGCGACCGCCTCAGTCTAATATTAGTCACAAACTTACCTGGACAGTCAGTTGGCAGAAATGAGGCCTTGTCGTTGACTTGCGGGCAGTATGTGTTTAAGTTTAAAAGTGGTGAAGAAGTGAATCAGCAGAGTCTGATGTTTGGCTCCCTGACACAGACATGGCTTCCATAAACACAGTGTGATCATTTAAACATCTTTTTTCCAGCTACTGATGTGTTTTGGGCAGCAGGTAAAACTGACATGTCAAAGAAAACACAGAAATGGTCAGAGAGGCCAATGTTCTTGACAATAATGTTTGAAATAACATCTTTTGTTAAAACTAAATCCAATGTGTGACCGTGAGTGTGTGTGGGCCTCTCACATGTTGTAGGAAAGTTTGAAGCTCTGCACAGAAATCTGTTGTGAGTTTGTCTTCAGGGTGATCAAGATGGATGTTAAAGTCACCTGTTATCAGAATATGTGACAGAGCTTGATGTTCAGCACATCATCAGTCTCCTTAGAGACCATCAAAAATTGCCATCACCGACTATATTTCAAGTCGTCAAGGCGGGGTATTGGGTAAAGTTTTCAACTAGCAACAATCGCGCCTCGGACAAACCTCATAGGCTACGATACTGCCACTGCGAAAGGATGGAGAACTAAGACAAACAACAATGGGGTGTCTCAGGGCCGGACCCCTCTCTGTTAGGGTCTGATCTCTTCAACTTAGACTTTGAACTGGTTTATCCTCTTGAGACCCAGAAAAAAAAAAGTGTTGCAATTTCTGTTTTTCCTGGATTAAATACTTGTCTTGGGTGAAAACAGCATGCCACACCAATTTTTTTTCATAGACATTTTTTTATTTTTGTTTTATGAAATGTCCTTTGCAGTAGACAGTGGGACTTTCTTAGAACTGACAAACTGTCTTTTATCCATCATCTTTTATTCCATTTTGCAGAGAGAAACATGAAGTTTTTTTGTAATTAAAACAAAACATAAATCATTTACAACTTAAAACATAGCTTGTAATAATTGTAGCTTTTTGTAATCCTATTTTCAGGTTTATGAACCTCATCAAATGTGGAAAAAACATGGAAAACGTAACACTGAACTTGGACTGAGCGTGTCATAGTTTTGACATTTTGCAATTCTCTTGACGCACTTTTGAACTCTTTTCATATCATGAATGATACTTCAAGAAGCATTTTTTTTTCTTTGACACACACAGATACATGTGACATTTGACACATTTCACAAAGGTTTTGCCACTGCAGCCTGCATTTCTGCATCTAGATGCATTTGTTGCATCAACCATCATTGGCAAATGAACTGAGCCATATTTTTTTACACTGCTGTCAGGGTGTGGCTTCACAAATCTTCTCTTCCGTGGAGAAGGCCTCTCTTCTTCATCATCAGTGCCCTTCACATCACTTTCTTGGCTTGCACCAGATTGTGCCTGGGCAATCAGTTTCTCAGCTAACAGCACCTTAAATTCGATATACTGCAGGATGTCCTTCCTCTGTCTGCCAAAGGCTTGGCTGTCTGACCTGTACTGGATCCAGCTGTTAGTGGCAGACAGATCAACAAAATGGAGTATCGTGCGGATAGTCCACTTTTTAGTTCTGCCTGACATCCGGTAGTAACTGATCATGCGGTCACACAGATCCACTCCTCCCATGTTGTGATTGTACTCAGATACAACTGCAGGTCTCATAACACTGATGTAGCGCTTTTCTTTACTGGACCATCTCATACAACTGCTCTGTGGTTCTGTTCCATGGACTGTAGAAGCCATGACAACTGGTTTGTTGTCCAGCCACTTTGTCACTGCAATTTCCACAGGTTTCCTCACAATCATTTCACAGGTTCCTCTTCCCTTCTTCTGCAGCTGACGATCATTGGACATTTTTGCCTGACATTCTGCTGGGATCCTGTTTTTCATTAAAGTTCCTGTTGCAGGTATACCTTTTGCCTGTAAGACATCAAGTAATTTGACTGAAGTGAAGTACCTGTCGAAGTACAGATGAGTTCCTTTTGGAATAGACTCAGTCATCCGAAGCACTGCATTTCCTCCAATCCCTAACTTCTCATCTTTGAATGTGTTTTTTCCTGCATAGACCTCAAAGTCCAACACCAAGCCACTTGGACTGGCAAGAACAAAGACTTTCAATCCGGTTGGGTTTGGTTTCCCAGGGACAAACTGACGTACAGGACAGCGGCCAGTAAAAGGGATCATTTGTTCATCTATGGACACATTTCTAGGTCTTGGCAGATTCAGACACTCTTGTTGAACTCTTTTCAGCAGAGGCCTAATTTTCCACAGAATGTCATTTTTTACATCCTCCTCAGGCACATCAAGATCATTTGTGACTTTGAGTGAGCTTCTGAGCTTGAAGAAGCAATCTCTTGACATTGACTCAGCAATGATCGGGACCCTGGTCTTTGCAGACCAATACATTCTCAGTCTTGGATATCCAAGGCAAGACATGTACATTGACACGTCAAAGAATGTTTTTATTTCTTCAGGAGTGGTACTGAGGCTGGCACCAGTGACCAGCACCTCTCGCTGGTTTGTAAGTTCAGAGATCTCTTCAAAAACTTTGTTATCAATGTACTGCTCAAAGTACTTCCAGAACATCCAGTCTTTGCGGGTTTGGGCACTGTCATCTTGCATAGTTCTCTGCTCCACAGTAGGAATGAATCTTACAGAGAAAAATGAATGTTAAAAGAATGAATGCATAAAGCTAATAAAACATTATAAGAAATAGGACAATGGCAACTAAACAAAATTCAAGGCAGAATACCTACATACAAACTACTTTAGCCCTAAAAGTGGATGAAGATAAACAAAAAACACAGACTTGCATGACAATACATGGTGCTTAATTGCTACGCCGTACATGTTACTCCTAACCCAAAATGGACTACACTGGGCTTCATTTTCCTCATGATTTTCATCCTTCTCATCATCTTCCTCCTCTGAGCTCTCATCCTCATCCTCTATTTCATTTCTGTCTTCCTCATCATCTTCGGAGAGCTCCAGATCTGACCCTCCATCCACAATCCTTAACAAGATTCTTTCTGCTTCTGTCAATCCCCTGTCACCTGAAGTGCCTTGCATTTTATATGAAAACAGATTTAGTAAGTCCCCATGTCCACCACGAAGGACATTGGAAAAAACTGTTGTATTCAGTAAGTTTAAAAAATTTGTATGACACCAAAACACCTCAAAATATAGCTTAAACACTTATGTTTTAAAAAACATCCAATATTCAGCTTTAAAAGCACAACATCTAGATAAATCTGGTAACTTACCTGTCTTGTGCCCATAAAACAAAGTTGTCGGTATGGCAGCCATTTTAGAAAGACGGATCTTCGGTTTAATTGGATGAAATCCCAACAAATCAGATATCACTGGAAAGCCCAGGATGTCCTCTACTTAGCACAAAAGGTTTTATGCTTGCAGACCATTTAGTTTTTTTAGATAAATCTTTGTAAATCATGTCCCCTCCAGAGGACAAAAATACATTGCTCGGTCTCAAGAGGTTATGGGGTGTTTCCCTTTTGAAGGTCCCTGCACTCTAATCTGTGATTGGACGTTTCAGATGTCATATGACTTTAATCACAAAACATCACAGCTTTGTGCTATAACTCATGGTTTCATTGTCCTTCATTAGTTTTAGGAAAACTTACAGGCATTAGAGCTGAAATGTCCCACATTAGGCAGCTACACACTTTAGGACAATTCATTCTATACATAATATTATAGATACTAAAATATAAAACAGACTTTATCATACCCTATGGAAATATACAACATTCCCAGCCATGTATGGCTGTATCGTTGCTTGTGCTTTTGTGCAGGAAGGTCAAAAATGATCCTGCTCACAGAGGCTGTTCTTAATATTTAGAAATGATTTATTGAATTTAGCGTTTTGTCAGAAATATCAGCATATATTATTTCAGAATTAACACAAAAACTAACTTTTTGCTATTTTTGTGTTGACTTGTGTTTCCACAAAACACAGTTTGCAGGTGAGAAATGACCTGTGGCCAACGTTTTTCTAATGAATGAATCATTTTCCAGTGACTGTACAGTGAAATAACATGTGAAGACAATTCTCTGTGTGGCAAAGTCAATATTCAAAACCAGCCCGTGAGTCTCCCTGTAGCTGAGCTGCACTTCAAACGCATAGATCACATCCAGGACAGACAGCAGGGTCCGGCGCAGTGCGGCCCTGACAGGTCCTCTGTTCCCATCCATAGTTTGAATGTGCGTAGAAGAAACAGGAATAAACTGTGGCAGGTGTAGAGCTGATCTCAGATGATGTCTGCTCATGAGGAGCTCCAGTGCAGTATACAGGACAGCACGCTTTAGGACGAGCCTTTTATACTAAGTTTCTAAGTTTGATTTTTTAGCGCCATAGGTTGAGCCTATGATATTAATAATAATAATTATTATTACGGCTTGTTTATAACGATATAATTATTAATAATGAGAACCATAATAATAATGCATATCATCAGATTAATAATAATAATAATAATAATAAATAGTATTATTATTACTATTACTATTATTATTCTTATTATTATTACTATTATTATTATAAGAGTAAGAAGAGATCAGTTACTGGCCCATGTGAGAAAACACGAATCCTGTGAAACTGCTGCCCAGTTCTGCAGTGCAGAAGTTCTTTTACATTAGATCAAAACTAGTACATGTGATTAAAAAACGAAGCTCTGAATAAAATTTTGAAAAATAGTCGGTTTGTTTTTCGTTTATAATCTTAAACAAAATGACAAACTAGAAAAAAATGTATAATGCGCCATTTTTATTAAAACCTAATTTACTCCACATGAATGCCTGTAAGTTTTCCTAAAACTAATGAAGGACAATGAAACCATGAGTTATAGCACAAAGCTGTGATGTTTTGTGATTAAAGTCATATGACATCTGAAACGTCCAATCACAGATTAGAGTGCAGGGACCTTCAAAAGGGAAACACCCCATAAACCAGTTCAAAGTCTAAGTTGAAGAGATCTCAGACCCTAACAGAGAGGGGTCCGGCCCTGAGAGACCCCATTGTTGTTTGTCTTAGTTCTCCATCCTTTCTCAGTGGCAGTATCGTAGCCTATGACGTTTGTCCGAGGCGCGATTGTTGCTAGTTGAAAACTTTACCCAATACCCCGCCTTGACGACTTGAAATATAGTCGGTGATGGCAATTTTTGATGGTCTCTAAGGAGACTGATGATGTGCTGAACATCAAGCTCTGTCACATATTCTGATAACAGGTGACTTTAACATCCATGTTGATCAACCTGAAGACAAACTCACAACAGATTTCTGTGCAGAGCTTCAAACACTTCTACAACATGTGAGAGGCCCACACACACTCACGGTCACACATTGGATTTAGTTTTAACAGAAGATGTTATTTCAAACATTATTGTCAAGAACATTGGCCTCTCTGACCATTTCTGTGTTTTCTTTGACATGTCAGTTTTACCTGCTGCCCAAAACACATCAGTAGCTGGAAAAAAGATATTTAAATGATCACACTGTGTTTATGGAAGCCATGTCTGTGTCAGGGAGCCAAACATCAGACTCTGCTGATTCACTTCTTCACCACTTTTAAACTTAAACACATACTGCCCGCAAGTCAACGACAAGGCCTCATTTCTGCCAACTGACTGTCCAGGTAAGTTTGTGACTAATATTAGACTGAGGCGGTCGCTTGGACGCCGTCTCTGTCTGAAAGCAGTGATAATGAGTTTTTGTCGGGCTGGAGAAAGTTTTACGTCTGATGGACAGACGGCGCGTGGAGATACCGGCGCGGAGGAACTGGCGTCAAACAGGGGTGTAGGCAAGTTGGACCAATTTGTGAAGCTGGAGATTATTCCTGCTGGCAGTGAGTACCAAAGTGTGAGGGATTAACGTGCTCACGTTTGATCTCCAGATAGGTGTTGTGATGTATGTGCGTGTTTTCCCCTCTCCTGAAGGTAAGTTAGTAACTACACTGTGTGCAAACATATTATGCAGGTGCAATTCCATAAACCTTTTTATTGTTGAACATGTCAAACTATATCAAAGTTGCCACATATGTCCCATTAAGACAATTTAGTGTTATACCGAGAGGGAAAATTAAAGCCTTAAAAATCCGTGTGCACAGTCATTAGGCAGCACTTTGCTGCAGGCAGAAAGCGCAGAAAAGTGACACAATAGACACTGAGAAGAGAAAACGTCTCTACAAATGTGACTCATCCCAGGACCACTTTGTCAAAGGAAAAACCACATTTGTCTGTGACAGATGTCGATTTGTTTCTGCTGCAGACTTTTAACTCTTTCAACGAGAAGGTGTGAAACCAAAGTCAGTTTTTTTTCCCCAGAAACACGTTCAATCCGAGAACGACGCGCTGTGTGACTGGCTGCCATTCAACAATATTTAGATTTGCAGCTAGCTGAGATTTCACATGAAACCTTTTTACAATACAAGCAGATATGACAAAGTTCACACATAGGCCTGTTAATAGGCCACTGAAAAAACAAATTCTTTAAAATGATACATTAACAAAAGCTGAGAGGACTGAGGTTTCCTGCAGGTCATCTGGGATGGAGGATTTAACAGAAGTTACACAGAGAATAACTGAGATTATGTCTAGTCCGTTTACACAAGTGCAAACGTGAGATTAGTAATTCATCTCCATAACACAGATGTTACTGCCTATAATCACAACTAGGAAATATCTTCCATATCAGCTAGTTTTGCAAGGGAAACACGTTATAGGTACTTTTCATTTTTCATGTATAGTTTCAAATGCAGGCAATATGTTTTCTTTGCTTTTATTTTACAGGAAATACACACAGTTATATGCAGCTATGGTCGATGACTCAGATGAGGGCTCTTGTAAAAGTCATGTTGACTCAGGGAATGTAATTACATTGTGAAAGGTGTCACAAATGAATGGACTACTCTTCAACTTCATTTCATAATTCTCTATCTCTATCATTAGGACCAATCTTTGTCGACATCTGAGATAACTGCAAATCTGGCAGTTTGCATAGATCACAAGAATGTCAGCAGATTTCAATTCAATTTTAAATTCAGTTTATTTGTATAGCACCAAATCACAGTACAATCATCTCAAGACACTTTCCACAGAAACCCAACAAACCCCTTATGAGCATGCACTTGGTGACGGTGGTTTGGGGTGAGTGAATAGAGGAGAGAGAGAAAAGAACAACAACAATAAACAACAACTTAACACTGAGCAGGTTGGTGGGGCCAGTAACTGCACTTCAGCTCCAGGACCAGGGACACCTGCAGAAGCTACAGTGAGAGAGAGAGGACAAACTACGGGAGAGAGAAGGTACAAAATTAGGCATTCAGATGTCTGGGGTGGGGCCATCAGAGGATTTAAGCTAAGTACATCTTCTGAGTCTAAGGACTTGCTTGTGAAGTTCACTGATGATATTGACAGATTTGAAGAGGGGATTGATACAGGCGGGCCTAAAACAGAGTTCCTCACACTCCCGATGAAGTGCTTGCAACATTGGCAAATCTTTGAAGCACCTCCACAGAGTCATGCCTACTGTGCCCTATCCCTGACTACAATGCCTCAGGTACAATGTTTTGTATGGTGCTTCTTTCAGTGTGTTGGATTGGTACTTGTTTAATGCAAATTACTAATTTAAACTACATTATATGTGAGCAGCAGTCAGAGAGGATGAGCACTATCTGGCAGGGAAAATGATTGTCCATGGTGCACGAGGGTCTGGTCCACATTTCCTGTCAAAGGATCTCATCAGTCATATGTTGGTGAAATTGACCTTCAGTGCAACTATCATAGACATTGAAGATGAAGACGTAGGGAAAGTACAGAATGAGGTATACAGGTTATGAGTTGGGTGTGCAATGTCAGCAACAATAATTGATTGGTGAATGTTTCAGAAGGCAAGAAAAAGCAAACCAATCAGCAGAAGATGAAAACATCCGTTTAGATCTCTTCTTTTCTTATTATTATATTATTAGTTATATAATATATTAATATACATATTATTAGTAGTAGTATTATATTTATTTTAGAGATGAAATACACAGAAAATGTCTCCACTATTAAATGAGTGTACCTGTAGGCCAGTGTGTTACTCATAGTCTTGTACATTTCACTGAAACTGCAACTCTTATGTACCACAGCTTGAAATGTTTGTCTGACTGATCAGAATGATGTGGAACAACACCCATATATGCCTGTATTGGGCTCCTGTGTGTTTAGGTAAAGCATGTATCCTCATTGGAGTCACTGAAGGACCTACTTCTGAAAAACAACACCATGTTTGCAACTGCTGGCTGTCTGAAGCGTGAGGTCGGTGAAGCAGGAGGATGAAATTGTGAATATATTTCTAAAGTGGTATAGAATCGGTCCAGACTCTTCCACTACACAGCCATGTTGTTGTCACAGATGCAGTGTGCAGTTAAACTTTGTCCTGCTAAAATATCCAAGGCCATCTTTGAAAAAGGACTTGGAGCATATGCTGCTCTAAAACCTGATATATCTTTCAGCATTGATGGTACCGTTCCAGACGTGCACTAATGAACCCCCTATACCATCAGAGATGCAGGCTTTTGATCTGAGAGAACAAGCTTTAAGGTTCCTCTCCTCTTTAGTCCAGAGGTCACAGCGCCCATGGTTGCCATAAAGAATGTCAGATTTTGATTCCTCTGACCACAGAACAATTTTCCACTTTAAAACAGACCATTTTACATGAGCCCTGGCCCAGAGAAGATGGAGGTGTTTCTGGATCAGGTCCATGTACGGCTGCTTCTTTGCATGATAGAGCTTGAACTTGCATTTCTGGATGGCAAAGTGAACTGTGTTCACAGACAGTGATTTCTGGAAGTGTTCCTGAGCCCATGCAGTGATGTCCATCACAGAACCATGACTGTTTTTAATGCAGGGCCATCTGAGGACCCAGTCTTGTGTTTCAGCCTTGTCCCTTCACAGACTTCCCCAGATTCTCTGAATCTTTTGATGATATTATGTACTGTAGATGATGATATATTTAGTCTTTGCAGTTTTCTGTTGAAAAACATTATTATGGCAATTTGTAGATGCAGCTTTTCACAGACTGGTGAACCTATGTCTATCTTTGACTTTTCATACCCAATCATGTTACTGACCTGTTGCCAATTAACCTAATTAGTGATGCATTGCAGATGTGCATTTGTAATGCACTTTACATTTAAAAAATCTCAAAGTGCTGTACATCATGAATAAAAACACCTGCAGTACATTTTTAAGTTAGAAATGTTGGGATAAAAATATAAATAGTTCTGCTCCTCCGTGGCTGATTTTAAATTTATAGAAGAGTTCAGAATGTCCCACTGACTTACAGCTCTATGTCTTCACATGTTATTTCACTGTACAGTCACTGGGGGGTAGTATTGGATAAATCATGGCTGTATAGTGCTTGTGCTTTTGTGCAGGAAGGTCAAAAATGATCCTGCTCACGGAGGCTGTTTTTAATATTTATAAATGATTTTGTGAATTTAAAAATATCGCGCGGATCATGGAGGTTTTTCCATGGGAGTCAGGCAGAGTAATGGTCTCCTTCTCCACTGACTAAAGGGTGGTCGCTGGGTGGGCAGCAGTTTCACAGGATTCATGTTTTCTCACATGGATCAGTAACTGATCTCTTCTTACAAGGGTTTTTGGACAGTAAGGGCAGTGAAAGTGAGAAGATGTCGACAGGACTGTAGACCACATTTATAAATGGTGAATTCTGCAACATCCAAACAGAAGATAAATTAATATCTTGTTGACATATTGATGCCTGCAAGCAGTGAGCTCACACTTCAAATATGAAAAGGGCAAAACATTATAGTTCAGTCAGCTAAAAGTTCATTCATACTGAAAGACCAATAGTCTATATTAACAACACACTGAACTAGTATTAACTAGGAAAGTGACTCACGTCGACAGTTTTATAATCACTTGCTATTCTTCACATTTAGTTTCACACGACTTTATGTTGAATCCGAGAATGATTCTTAATGTGGTTCTCAAATTTCAATCACTTCCGGCGTAGCTCAATATGTCTCTGTATAGTCACGTTACATACACAGTCACACACAGTGAACATGAACTGGCTGTGGTTTCTTGATGGGGTTTCATTATTAATATGTTCGTTTTTTCCGCGAACACAACACATAAACGGATGTTGCAGGACGCACAACCCGCCATATTGTGTCATAGGCCAATGTTAGTGTTGTGATTTTGTAGGTGCTTAAATGACAATGACAATGATAATGATAATGAGAACAACAATAATAACAATAACAATAATAATACTTATTAATAATCTGATGATATACGTTATTATTATGGTTCTCATTATTAATAAATATATTGTCATTAACAAGTTGTAATAATAATAATTATTATTATCTGTATGTGTAGGGCAGTTTTCGAATCAAAGTGACAAAGTTCTGCACAAGACGTTAAAAACAATGACTAAACTCATGTAACTATAGACATACAAACAAAAGTAAAGTGCAGTATTATAGATACAGCCACAGCCAAGTACTCATATCAAACCCCACCCAGTTTAAAATGCGACTTGTTGTGCATGTGTGAGTCACTCGGGGAAGCGGGATGTCATAGGCTCAACCTATGGCGCTAAAAAATCAAACTTAGAAACTTAGTATAAAAGGCTCGTCCTAAAGCGTGCTGTCCTGTATACTGCACTGGAGCTCCTCATGAGCAGACATCATCTGAGATCAACTCTACACCTGCCACAGTTTATTCCTGTTTATTCTACGCACATTCAAACTATGGATGGGAACAGAGGACCTGTCAGGGCCGCACTGCGCCGGACCCTGCTGTCTGTCCTGGATGTGATCTATGCGTTTGAAGTGCAGCTCAGCTACAGGGAGACTCACGGGCTGGTTTTGAATATTTCAGTTAGTTTCACAGTCTGACATTCTCCCGCTTCATTTGATCAAATATTGGTGATTCAGCCTGAACAAACAGACTATTGCTGTAATATATCAGATATAATAATGATATATAATGATAATGATAAATACTTATTGACCTGATTTGTTGCTTTGGTCCGAGTTCAACTCTTTAGGCCAGTGGTCGTGGCCTCCACAATTTCGTTACGCTTGCCGCCACTTAGGCCAGTTGGGCATTTACGTGTGATTTCCACACATCTGTCACGGGCAGTGGACGAGAGAAGGGATGTAGATGCCAGAGAAACACCTATGATGAATGTATCCACAGTGAAACTTTACAACTCCAGATGTATTAATCAGACTCTTTCATTGTTAATATCAGTTCATGTGTTATCAATATCAATATCATGTGTTATCAGTTGATATTTTTCATATTTGACATCACAGAGTGAATTTGACCCTAAACTTTCAATGATCCGCATGTAAACCTCTTTGACTATAAAGATTATAGGATAACACTTTTCTGTGCTCATTTTAATAAGCACCAAAGAGTCTGGCTTCTGAAACAAACACATCTTAAGGAGGAAAAGCTACTTGGAACAGAGTTTGGACCATAAAACCCAGATGACTCTAAACTTCCAGAGACAGGAATTAACATCGGATCAGTTATCATCACTGATAAAATCATCACTGATCTTTGCCTATTTCACCGTGCGCGCTCCCGCGTACTGGACGCAGTGGATGCAGGCAGGATGTCAAGCAGAGGCATGTTGATGTGATTGGGCGGGGCTGGATATCAATACTGATATACTGTGGATATATTCACAATATGAATGAGAAATGAGAAATGAATAGATGATTCGTTTGATTCCACTCCTCTGTAGCTGATTGTTTCCCTGTACAATCACTGGGGGGCTCTATTGGATAAATCATGGCGGTATCGTTGGCAGAAGTGCTTGTGCTGTTGTGCAGGAAGGTCAAAAATGAACCTGCTCATAGAGGATGTTTTTAATATTTATAAATGATTTATTGAATTTAGCATTTTGTCAGAAATTCCTGTATAATTCAGCTTCTCTCAAAAATAAAGATGCTGTTGAGCTGTGGTGAATTTGACATTGGTGTTTGTCAGTTTGGACACCAAACATAGTTGTACCAAGATATTTGTATTTTGGTACAATTTCAATAGTAGTATTATTTATAGTAATGGGAAAAAACATTACATTTCTTGGGCTGACCATGTTTTTCCAAGACTGTAAGTTTTTAGATAAAACAGCACATTGTTAGAAAATACACTCAATGACAAAATTTTACAGTGACAGGAAACTGCAGAAGCAGCTGAGTTTTCTCGGTGTGTGAGTGAGAGACAGAGCCTTCCTTATTAAACAGCTACACTTTCTCTCCTTAAATGTGAACTGAAAACTCTGTTTTCCTCCACATTGTGATTACTTCAACTGAAAACTGACACACTGTGTGGCGGGTTCAGTATTTGATGCTCTGGTTGACTTTCAGTTCGTAATCACCTGCAGAAAACCTCCATGGTCTGTGCGTAAAAGCAGCGCGGACACGTTTGCGCCCAGGCTGACCCATCGAATCTGTGCTGACGTGTTTGTGCGTCTGTGTCCGTTACTGTGTTTTCATGTTCACGAGGAAACAGGGTTTGAACCATGTAAATAACTTTTTATAAAATGACACAGTATCGTTGGACAAGGGCAGGACTGTATTGATTAGGATGAAGTAGCATATTGTTATAAAATATATTCCATGGGAGCAATTTGCAGAGTGACAGAAGCAGCTGATGTAATCGCAGTTTAGAGACGGAAAATAGGACGACGGCTAAGAGTCGGACCTGTCCAGGGTGTACCCCTGCCTTCCACCCAGGCAGAGCCGGGATAGTCTCCAGCAGATCCCCGTGACCCTGATTCAGGAAAAAGCGGGTATAGAAAATGGATGGATGGGCTAAGATTCGGATTACGGCTGGAGACATCCCCTTCGAGGTTTGACGGCAGGATTCACTCTCCGCTCGATTAAAACAAAATCAGGAAGAGGAAGGGACAAAATACCGGGCCTGCTCCGCCTAGCCTCTTAGAATTAGTCCCTCCCCTTAAGCTTAGAAAAATCCTGTAACTGGACTGATCGTTCACTGCACATCCTGCAGAGGAGGAAAACTTGGCAACTACTCACCCTGATTTTCTGAACCGAGCGGAGAGCGACGGAAACCTCGTGACTCCAAATATCATCTGCTGCTTCCAACAGCTTCAGAGTAAAACTCCAAGAAATTTACATGTCAGATGATGAGACACGGTACAAAGAATACGACAGAAAGAAAAACGCCTGCAAACGGTTTAACGCTTTTAAACATGTGCATTTATTTGATGAAACAATGATCTGACAACAATAAAGAAAATATGAAAATGGTGGATTAGACTGTATCTCTCCAGTGAAGCTGAATTACAGTGTTTTTGGAGAACCGATGGTGGTTTTTGAAAATGAATGACATAAATGAATGAAAACCGTGTCAGCGCTAAGTCTTCCTCTCTTCACCCATTTTACCAGGTCGTTGTCCTTTCAGGCAGTACACCGACAGGTCTTCTCTCCGAAGTTCGCCTTCATCTTAACGTCGTTGTCGTGCCCTGCTACAACGCCTTCCTGATATGGCGAGAGCTCAGCCCCGGATGACTCACGGGCATGCGCATCAAGAGGAGACTCTTCCTGGAGCAGCTGGGCAAGGCGCTGGTGACGCCGGCCCTCGAGAGGAGGGCGCGTCTGCCCCGCACGGAATCGTCCGCGGCGCCCGTAAGAGCTGCTCACGGGGCCGCCTCGCGTGATGGCCGGCTCCAGGAGCCCGCGCGTTCCCTCGCAGCAGCGGCGGCACCAGCAGCGTTTCATGAGGATGCGCAGCACATGACCCGTGTGCGGAATGCAAGGACAACACGAGGGTTAACCGAGCGGACAGTGAAGCCAGCCTCAACGGGGATGTCTTCAACCCTCATCCCGATCTCAGTCTTCGTCCCAGTCTCCGCTCAGCCCGAGTCCGTATCCGTGTTTCCCGCCTTTACCGTCGACTCCTCCAGAGGGGGCCGCCCAGGCTCCGTACCTGTGCGTAAACTTAAACGTTAAGGAACCACAGACATTTTCATAACGTCTTTATTGGTTTCAAACTATTATTCTATCAAGTAAATTTATGTTTAATGACGTTGAAGCGTTTTCAGTGCGTTTCGCTTTACGTCGTATTCTTTATACTGTGTTTCATCATCTGGCAGGTGGAGCTTCGTAGCTCAGCCCTCCTCCCACTCTCAGAGTTTTACTCTGCAGCTGTTGGAAGCGGCAGATGACGGTGCGAGCGTACAGAGCTACGCTGGTCTGATGTTGTTGAATATCAGCGTCAACAATCTGCTGATGGACACCACAGCAATTCTCTGTCTCACGTCGATAGTCAAAACCAGCCCGTGAGTCTCCCCGTAGCTGAGCTCAACATTCAGGACAGACAGCAGTGTCCGGTCCGACTCAGGCGACGGTATGATGGCGTACGTTGGAGCTGGACGGACGGGTCTCGAAGACATTTTCGTCGTCGTGAAGTCTGACGGCTGTGGAGCTTTGCTCTCCGCTCGGTTCCGAAACCCAGGGTGACCAGTTACGCGGTTTCCTTCGCTCTTCGCACGGTTCCAAAGACCAGTGTGACCAGTTACGCGGTTTCCTTCGCTCTTTGCACGGTTCCAAAGACCAGTGTGACCAGTTACGCGGTTTCCTTCGCTCTTCGCACGCTTCCAAAGACCAGGGTTACCAGTTACGCGGTTTCCTTCGCTCTTCGCACGCTTCCAAAGACCAGGGTGACCAGTTACGCGATTTCCTTCGCTCTTCGCACGCTTCCAAAGACCAGGGTGACCAGTTACGCGGTTTCCTTCGCTCTTCGCACGCTTCCAAAGACCAGGGTGACCGGTTACGCGGTTTCCTTCGCTCTTGGCACGCTTCCAAAGACCAGGGTGACCGGTTACGCGGTTTCCTTCGCTCTTCGCACGGTTCCAAAGACCAGGGTGACCAGTTACGCGGTTTCCGTCGCTCTACGCACGGTTCAGAAAATCAGGGTAAGCAATTGCGAAGTTCTCCTCCTCTGCAGGATGTGCAACGAACGATCAGTCCCGTTACACGATTTTTATAAGCTTAAGGGGAGGGACTAATTCTAAGAGGCTAGGCGGAGCAGAACAAGAGCCCCGGGAGCCCGCGTGTACCCTCGCAGTGGCGGTTCTTATCCGTGTTTCGCGCCTTCCTGATATGGCGAGAGCTCAGCCCCGACTGACTCACGGGCATGCGCATCAAGAGGAGGCTCTTCCTGGAGCAGCTGGGCAAGGCGGTGGTGTCGCCGGCCCTTGAGAGGAGGGCGCGTCTGCCCCGCACGGAAGCGTCCGCGGGGCTCGTCAGAGCCGCTCACGGGGCTGACTCGCGTGATGACCGGCTCCGGGAGCCCGCGTGTTCCTTCGTCGCAGCAGCAGCAGCCCTGGGCCCAGTCTCCGCTCGCGCCCGAGTCCTTACCTGCGTTTTCTTATCCGTGAAAAGTACCCCGTCGTGAGAACGCGCATTTCAAGATAGTCGCTTTATAACGAAACCAAACGAACAGCAGCCACCTCTCTCATTATCGCTATCTTTCTACATCACATTTTGTTCTCACTGAAGTTCATTTATAGTAACTAGAAAGTGTATTGGAATATTGTTTAGCAAGAGAGTGAGGACTAGGCGAGCTTGAATTCCTTAAATCTGAACTGAAAACTCTGTCTTCACACGATTTCCTGCTTTTTCCTCCACATTGTGATTACTTCAACTGAAAACTGACACACTGTGTGGCGGGTTCAGTATTTGATGCTCTGGTTGACTTTCAGTTCGTGATCACCTGCAGAAAACCTCCAAGGTCTGTGCGTAAAAGCAGCGCGGACACGTTTGCGCCCAGGCTGACCCATCGAATCTGTACTGACGTGTTTGTGCGTCTGCGTCCGTTACTGTGTTTTCATGTTCACCCACAAATGATGTTTAAACCAAGTAAATAAGGTTTTAATAAAAATGGCACAATATACATTTTTTCCTAGTTTGTCATTTTGTTTAATGACGTAAAGGAAAAACAAACCAACAATATTTCCACATTTTATTCAGTGTTTCGTTGACAGAAACAGGTTCCAACATGAGCTCTCACTTTATTCAAGACTGTATTTCTTAGGAGAAAACAGCTCATTGTTCTAAAATATATTCAGTGACTGAAGTTTACAAAGAGACAGAAGCAGCCGATCTGATCGCAGTTTAGTTGTGTGTGTCTCCTGCTGTCACCGTCATCCGCAGTAAACAAAGTGTGTGTGTTCATGTTGTCGTTGAGGTGGTGAACACGGAGCTTAAAGTCCAGTTCGCTCGGCTCCTCGTCCGTCAGCACAGTGAGTGTTTCATCATATGACAGACTCAGTCTCAGTTAGAAGCAAGTTAGAAATCAGCCTTGCCATATTATGCATCCCCTTCCCAAAGCGACTTTAAGACACATTATTCCCGAATAGGGCATGCAAATCTCGGCATGCAAATTTCGGCAGGCATGCAGATCCATTGGCTTTATTTGCTTAAGCATTTTAAAACATATTTTTTCAAATGTTACTGATTTAAGAAACACTGTCTCTTATCCACCTTGTAAATCATGTGCAGACTGTTGCTTCCTGCAGAGAATAAACTTCTTGAGTTAACAATTAAAGACAATCCGCCCTGCATCCATAGCTCACTTGAATTTGACAATGAAAGAGTCTGATTAATACATCTGGAGCTGTAAAGTTTCACTGTGTATACATTCATCATAGGTGTTTCTCTGGCATCTACATCCCTTCTCTCGTCCACTGCCCGTGACAGATGTGTGGAAATCACACGTAAATGCCCAACTGGCCTAAGTGGCGGCAAGCATAACGAAATTGTGGAGGCCACGACCACTGGCCTAAAGAGTTGAACTCGGACCAAAGCAACAAATCAGGTCAATAAGTATTTATCATTATCATTATATATCATTATTATATCTGATATATTACAGCAATTGTCTGTTTGTTCAGGCTGAATCACCAATATTTGATCAAATGAAGCGGGAGAATGTCAGACTGTGAAACTAACTGAAATATTCAAAACCAGCCCGTGAGTCTCCCTGTAGCTGAGCTGCACTTCAAACGCATAGATCACATCCAGGACAGACAGCAGGGTCCGGCGCAGTGCGGCCCTGACAGGTCCTCTGTTCCCATCCATAGTTTGAATGTGCGTAGAAGAAACAGGAATAAACTGTGGCAGGTGTAGAGTTGATCTCAGATGATGTCTGCTCATGAGGAGCTCCAGTGCAGTATACAGGACAGCACGCTTTAGGACGAGCCTTTTATACTAAGTTTCTAAGTTTGATTTTTTAGCGCCATAGGTTGAGCCTATGACATCCCGCTTCCCCGAGTGACTCACACATGCACAACAAGTCGCATTTTAAACTGGGTGGGGTTTGATATGAGTACTTGGCTGTGGCTGTATCTATAATACTGCACTTTACTTTTGTTTGTATGTCTATAGTTACATGAGTTTATTCATTGTTTTTAACGTCTTGTGCAGAACTTTGTCACTTTGATTCGAAAACTGCCCTACACATACAGATAATAATAATTATTATTATTACGTATTATTAATGACAATATAATTATTAATAATGAGAACCATAATAATAATGTATATCATCAATTTATTATTACATATTAGTATTTTTACTATTATTACTATTATTATTATTATTACTATTACTATTATTATTATTAATAAGTATTATTATTATTATTGTGGTAAGGTTGCATTTAAGTACCTACAAAATCACAACACTAACATTGGCCTATGACACAATGTGGCGGGTTGTGCGTCCTGCAACATCCGTTTATGTGTTGTGTTCGCGGAAAAAACGAACATATTAATAATGAAACCCCATCAAGAAACCACAGCCACAGCCAGTTCAGGTTCACTGTGTGTGTGTATGTAACGAAGTTATACAGAGACATATTGTGCTGCGCTGGATGTGATTGGGCGGAGCTGGATGGGCGGGACTGGATTGGACTGAGCCTGATGGGCGGGACTGGATGGACGGAGCTGGATGTCAAAATTTGAGAACCACATTAAGAATCATTCTCGGATTCAACATAAAGTTGTGTGAAACTAAATGTGAAGAATAGCAAGTGATTATAAAACTGTCGACGTGCTAGTTCAGTGTGTTGTTAATATAGACTATTGGTCTTTCAGTATGAATGAACTTTTAGCTGACTGAACTATAATGTTTTGCCCTTTTCATATTTGAAGTGTGAGCTCACTGCTTGCAGGCATCAATATCTCAACAAGATATTAATTTATCTTCTGTTTGGATGTTGCAGAATTCACCATTTATAAATGTGGTCTACAGTCCTGTCGACATCTTCTCACTTTCACTGCCCTTACTGTCCAAAAACCCTTGTAAGAAGAGATCAGTTACTGATCCATGTGAGAAAACATGAATCCTGTGAAACTGCTGCCCAGTTCTGCAGTGCAGAAGTTCTTTTACATTAGATCAAAACCAGGACATGTGATTAAAAAACGAAACACTGAATAAAATGTTGAAATATAGTTGGTTTGTTTTGAAAATTTCAAACGTGTTCAGTTTGTTTCAAAATGACAAACTAGATAAAAAATGTATAATGTGCCATTTTTATTAAAACCTTATTTACTCCACATGAATTGATGCAGGACGCACAAACACGGTAGTTCGAGTTTTATTGAGTTTTAAAGAGGACACACATCCTAACACAGTTTCTCCGACACACTCTCTGAAATGTCTCCGCTCGGCTCTGAACAAGACTGACCTACGAGGAGCAGCGCGGACTTCTTGGTGATCCTCATAACGCGGCTGCTGAGGACTGAGGTTCAACTTCCGCAATGGAGCAGTGTAGGTTCAGACTGGAGGCTGGAGGCGGAGACTGGAAGCATGAATGACACCCTGAACTCTGCCCCTGACTCTGTGTGTGAAGCAGGAAACTGCACAGGTGTTGTCTGAAAGAGACTGACTGCCAGAAACTGGTAAAGACCTTCTAACATTAAATAGGTGAACAGGACTCACCTGTCAGATATCTGTCATGTATTTATGACCATCAATAAAATATTTCTCATTATCCACAGTGGAACATAAAATGCTTGCTTTAATGTCACCTTTATCCAGCTTCTCTGGAAAACTCACCACATCAAGACTCCTAAAATATTGACATGATCAGACATAGATGTGTCATAGAACATTTCCATAGACTGCAGGACAGCATGAACATCAGCATTGCTACATCAGGGATCAAGCCAAGATGAGGAAGGTCTACTATCTGCAGGAAGTAGCTGTTGACTTGACAATGTCTAATTATTTTCATCACAAAAGGCCAAGAAATGTTTGGCAAATATACAGAACCACTGTCTGATAAGCAGGTCACAGACCACCAAAGCATTAGGACAATAACTGGCCAGTCATTGAACACACACAACATCTGCTTCTAAATGTCATAATGAACCTGAAGCTGTGATTTAGGCCATTTTGGCTCACTCCCTTTTCTGTGCCCTGAGTCTTCATTTCTGCCTGTTCATGTGTCTTTTCTGAACAAATGTAGGTCCAGCTGCATCTTTGGGAATTATGGACAAATCAACTATGATCAGACAAAGCAACATCAGTCACAGTCACACCTGCACTGAGAAAATCTGAGAAACAAACTTCTTCCAGTTTTGATGCACCTTTATCGACATGACCTGAAATTAAAGACAAAACATGTAATTTAAGATAACAACTAATGTTAGTGTGATTGAGAATACATTATAGGCCTAACGTTGCACTGTCACGGATCAACATTGATCTATTTAGCCAGGGTAACATTAGACACTGCAGTTTAGTAACCACGTCTGTCAAACATTGGACCGTCTTATAAACATAAGGCTGCATTGCTGGATAAAAGATATCACCTCGTCGTCATTAGTATATAGAAGGTGAACAGGTTTCTTTGTTGTAATAGTCTTAATTAAAAAATAAAACTGCTTCGCCAGCAGATGGCAGCACTTACATTCTAAAGATTGTGAAATTACAACACGACATTCTTGAGCTGAGACATCTCTTCAGTTTGACAGTAAGACACATGGGAGAGCATGTGATTTTTTCTGCACAGTAGTCGGCAGTGCGGTGATTTTTTTGGGCAGCGTGTGATTTTTTTGGCACTTTTTAGTCCGGGGTGCGGGTGATATTTTTTGGGGTGCCGGTATCTGCAGTAGTCTTTTTTTTGGGGGGGGGGGGGGGGTGATTTCTTAAGCACAGTAGTCGGTGGCGCCGGTGACTTTTTCGGGGTGCAGGTGATTTTATTTCGCACGGTGGTCGGCAGTGTGTGAGATTTTTTTGGGGAGCGTGAAACTAAATGTGAAGAATAGCAAGTGATTATAAAACTGTCGATGTGAGTCACTTTCCTAGTTAATACTAGTTCAGTGTGTTGTTAATATAGACTATTGGTCTTTCAGTATGAATGAACTTTTAGCTGACAGAACTATAATGTTTTGCCCTTTTCATATTTGAAGTGTGAGCTCACTGCTTGCAGGCATCAATATGTCAACAAGATATTAATTTATCTTCTGTTTGGATGTTGCAGAATTCACCATTTATAAATGTGGTCTACAGTCCTGTCGACATCTTCTCACTTTCACTGCCCTTACTGTCCAAAAACCCTTGTAAGAAGAGATCAGTTACTGATCCATGTGAGAAAACATGAATCCTGTGAAACTGCTGCCCACCCAGCGACCACCCTTTAGTCAGTGGAGAAGGAGACCATTACTCTGCCTGACTCCCATGGAAAAACCTCCATGATCCGTGTGATATTTTTAAATTCATCATTTATAAATATTAAAAACAGCCTTTGTGAGCAGGATCATTTTTGACCTTCCTGCACAAAAGCACAAGCACTATACAGCCATGATTTATCCAATACTACCCCCCAGTGACTGTACAGTGAAATAACATGTGAAGACATAGAGCTGTAAGTCAGTGGGACATTCTGAACTCTTCTATAAATTTAAAATCAGCCACGGAGGAGCAGAACTATTTATATTTTTATCCCAACATTTCTAACTTAAAAATGTACTGCAGGTGTTTTTATTCATGATGTACAGCACTTTGAGATTTTTTAAATGTAAAGTGCATTACAAATGAAATGGATTATTGTTGTAACCAAACTACAACCCCAATTCCAAAAAAGTTGGGACGCTGTGTAAACTCTACATAAAATCAGAATGCAATGATTTGTAAATCCCACAAACCCATATTTCATTCACAGTAGAACATAGCAAACATATCAAATGTTTAAAGTGACCAAATGTAGTTGGAAGAAAAAATAAGCTAATTTTGAAATTGATGGCAGCAACATGTCTCAAAAATTTGGGACAGAAGCAACAAAAGGCTGGAAAAGGAAGTGGCACTAACAAGGAAGAGCTGGAAGAACATCTGCAACTAATTAGGTTAATTAGCAACAGGTCAGTAACATGATTGGGTATGAAAAGTCAAAGATAGACATAGGTTCACCAGTCTGTGAAAAGCTGCATCTACAAATTGCCATAATAATGTTTTTCAACAGAAAACTGCAAAGACTAAATATATCATCATCTACAGTACATAATATCATCAAAAGATTCAGAGAATCTGGGGAAGTCTGTGAAGGGACAAGGCTGAAACACAAGACTGGGTCCTCAGATGGCACTGCATTAAAAACAGTCATGGTTCTGTGATGGACATCACTGCATGGGCTCAGGAACACTTCCAGAAATCACTGTCTGTGAACACAGTTCACTTTGCCATCCAGAAATGCAAGTTCAAGCTCTATCATGCAAAGAAGCAGCCGTACATGGACCTGATCCAGAAACACCTCCATCTTCTCTGGGCCAGGGCTCATGTAAAATGGTCTGTTTTAAAGTGGAAAATTGTTCAGTGGTCATAGGAATCAAAATCTGACATTCTTTATGGCAACCATGGGCGCTGTGACCTCTGGACTAAAGAGGAGAGGAACCTTAAAGCTTGTTCTCTCAGATCAAAAGCCTGCATCTCTGATGGTATAGGGGGTTCATTAGTGCACGTCTGGAACGGTACCATCAATGCTGAAAGATATATCAGGTTTTAGAGCAGCATATGCTCCAAGTCCTTTTTCAAAGATGGCCTTGGATATTTTAGCAGGACAAAGTTTAACTGCACACTGCATCTGTGACAACAACATGGCTGTGTAGTGGAAGAGTCTGGACCGATTCTATACCACTTTAGAAATATATTCACAATTTCATCCTCCTGCTTCACCGACCTCACGCTTCAGACAGCCAGCAGTTGCAAACATGGTGTTGTTTTTCAGAAGTAGGTCCTTCAGTGACTCCAATGAGGATACATGCTTTACCTAAACACACAGGAGCCCAATACAGGCATATATGGGTGTTGTTCCACATCATTCTGATCAGTCAGACAAACATTTCAAGCTGTGGTACATAAGAGTTGCAGTTTCAGTGAAATGTACAAGACTATGAGTAACACACTGGCCTACAGGTACACTCATTTAATAGTGGAGACATTTTCTGTGTATTTCATCTCTAAAATAAATATAATACTACTACTAATAATATGTATATTAATATATTATATAACTAATAATATAATAATAAGAAAAGAAGAGATCTAAACGGATGTTTTCATCTTCTGCTGATTGGTTTGCTTTTTCTTGCCTTCTGAAACATTCACCAATCAATTATTGTTGCTGACATTGCACACCCAATTCATAACCTGTATACCTCATTCTGTACTTTCCCTACGTCTTCATCTTCAATGTCTATGATAGTTGCACTGAAGGTCAATTTCACCAACATATGACTGATGAGATCCTTTGACAGGAAATGTGGACCAGACCCTCGTGCACCATGGACAATCATTTTCCCTGCCAGATAGTGCTCATCCTCTCTGACTGCTGCTCACATATAATGTAGTTTAAATTAGTAATTTGCATTAAACAAGTACCAATCCAACACACTGAAAGAAGCACCATACAAAACATTGTACCTGAGGCATTGTAGTCAGGGATAGGGCACAGTAGGCATGACTCTGTGGAGGTGCTTCAAAGATTTGCCAATGTTGCAAGCACTTCATCGGGAGTGTGAGGAACTCTGTTTTAGGCCCGCCTGTATCAATCCCCTCTTCAAATCTGTCAATATCATCAGTGAACTTCACAAGCAAGTCCTTAGACTCAGAAGATGTACTTAGCTTAAATCCTCTGATGGCCCCACCCCAGACATCTGAATGCCTAATTTTGTTCCTTCTCTCTCCCGTAGTTTGTCCTCTCTCTCTCACTGTAGCTTCTGCAGGTGTCCCTGGTCCTGGAGCTGAAGTGCAGTTACTGGCCCCACCAACTTGCTCAGTGTTAAGTTGTTGTTTATTGTTGTTGTTCTTTTCTCTCTCTCCTCTATTCACTCACCCCAAACCACCGTCACCAAGTGCATGCTCATAAGGGGTTTGTTGGGTTTCTGTGGAAAGTGTCTTGAGATGATTGTACTGTGATTTGGTGCTATACAAATAAACTGAATTTAAAATTGAATTGAAATCTGCTGACATTCTTGTGATCTATGCAAACTGCCAGATTTGCAGTTATCTCAGATGTCGACAAAGATTGGTCCTAATGATAGAGATAGAGAATTATGAAATGAAGTTGAAGAGTATTCCATTCATTTGTGACACCTTTCACAATGTAATTACATTCCCTGAGTCAACATGACTTTTACAAGAGCCCTCATCTGAGTCATCGACCATAGCTGCATATAACTGTGTGTATTTCCTGTAAAATAAAGCAAAGAAAACATATTGCCTGCATTTGAAACTATACATGAAAAATGAAAAGTACCTATAACGTGTTTCCCTTGCAAAACTAGCTGATATGGAAGATATTTCCTAGTTGTGATTATAGGCAGTAACATCTGTGTTATGGAGATGAATTACTAATCTCACGTTTGCACTTGTGTAAACGGACTAGACATAATCTCAGTTATTCTCTGTGTAACTTCTGTTAAATCCTCCATCCCAGATGACCTGCAGGAAACCTCAGTCCTCTCAGCTTTTGTTAATGTATCATTTTAAGAATTTGTTTTTTCAGTGGCCTATTAACAGGCCTATGTGTGAACTTTGTCATATCTGCTTGTATTGTAAAAAGGTTCATGTGAAATCTCAGCTAGCTGCAAATCTAAATATTGTTGAATGGCAGCCAGTCACACAGCGCGTCGTTCTCGGATTGAACGTGTTTCTGGGGAAAAAAAACTGACTTTGGTTTCACACCTTCTCGTTGAAAGAGTTAAAAGTCTGCAGCAGAACAAATCGACATCTGTCACAGACAAATGTGGTTTTTCCTTTGACAAAGTTGTCCTGGGATGAGTCACATTTGTAGAGACGTTTTCTCTTCTCAGTGTCTATTGTGTCACTTTTCTGCGCTTTCTGCCTGCAGCAAAGTGCTGCCTAATGACTGTGCACACGGATTTTTAAGGCTTTAAGTTTCCCTCTCGGTATAACACTAAATTGTCTTAATGGGACATATGTGGCAACTTTGATATAGTTTGACATGTTCAACAATAAAAGGTTTATGGAATTGCACCTGCATAATATGTATGCACACAGTGTAGTTACTAACTTACCTTCAGGAGAGGGGAAAACACGCACATACATCACAACACCTATCTGGAGATCAAACGTGAGCACGTTAATCCCTCACACTTTGGTACTCACTGCCAGCAGGAATAATCTCCAGCTTCACAAATTGGTCCAACTTGCCTACACCCCTGTTTGACGCCAGTTCCTCCGCGCCGGTATCTCCACGCGCCGTCTGTCCATCAGACGTAAAACTTTCTCCAGCCCGACAAAAACTCATTATCACTGCTTTCAGACAGTTTGAAGTGCAGCTCAGCTACAGGGAGACTCACGGGCTGGTTTTGAATATTGACTTTGCCACACAGAGAATTGTCTTCACATGTTATTTCACTGTACAGTCACTGGGGAATGATTCATTCATTAGAAAAACGTTGGCCACAAGGTCATTTCTCACCTGCAAACTGTGTTTTGTGGAAACACAAGTCAACACAAAAACAAAAAAGC